>NC_069505.1:210932830-211012830 GCF_027579735.1 Bombina bombina
GAATACAGCAATATATAGAGAATACAGCAATATCTAAAGATCACAGCAATATATAGAGAATACAGCAATACATAGAGGATACAGCAATATCTAAAGAACACAGCAATATATAGAGAATACAGCAATACATAGAGAATACAGCAATATCTAAAGAATACAGCAATACATAGAGAATACAGCAATATAGAGAGAATACAGCAATATCTAAAGAATACAGCAATATATAGAGAATACAGCAATATATAGAGAATACAGCAATACATAGAGAATACAACAATACATAGAGAATACAGCAATACATAGAGAATACAGCAATATATAGAGAATACAGCAATACATAGAGAATACAGCAATATCTAAAGAATACAGCAATACATAGAGAATACAGCAATATCTAAAGAATACAGCAATACATAGAGAATACAGCAATATAGAGAGAATACAGCAATATCTAAAGAATACAGCAATATATAGAGAATACAGCAATATATAGAGAATACAGCAATACATAGAGAATACAACAATACATAGAGAATACAGTAATATCTAAAGAAAACAGCAATACATAGAGAATACAGCAATACATAGAGAATACAGCAATACATAGAGAATACAGCAATATCTAAAGAAAACAGCAATACATAGAGAATACAGCAATATATAGAGAATACAGCAATATATAGAGAATACAGCAATACATAGAGAATACAGCAATATATAGAGAATACAGAAATATCTAAGAATACAGCAATATATAGAGAATATAGCAATACATAGAGAATACAGCAATATCTAAAGAATACAGCAATACATAGAGAATACAGCAATATCTAAAGAATACAGCAATACATAGAGAATACAGCAATACATACGGCTAGATTTAGAGTTTTGTCGGTAACGACCCGCGTAGCTAACGCACCTTTGAAATAACTCTGGTATTGAGAGTCCATATAATGTCAGCGTTAGGCTCCAAAAAAGGAGAGTAGAGCATATTTAACGCAAATGCAACTCTCGATACCAGAGTTGCTTACGGACGCGGCCAGCCTCAAAAACGTGCTCGTGCACAATTCCCCCATAGGAAACAATGGGGCTGTTTGAGCTGAAAAAAAACCTAACACCTGCAAAAAAGCCGCGTTCAGCTCTTAACGCAGCCCCATTGTTTGCTATGCGTAAACACCTAACACTCTAACATGTACCCCGAGTCTAAACACCCCTAACCTTACACTTATTAACCCCTAATCTGCCGCCCCCGCTATCGCTGACACCTGCATATTATTATTAACCCCTAATCTGCCGCTCCGTAAACCGCCGCTACTTACATTATCCCTATGTACCCCTAATCTGCTATTATTATAAAGTTATTAACCCCTAATCCGCCTCACTAACCCTATCATAAATAGTATTAACCCCTAATCTGCCCTCCCTAACATCGCCGACACCTAACTTCAATTATTAACCCCTAATCTGCCGACTGGAGCTCACCGCTATTCTAATAAATGTATTAACTCCTAAAGCTAAGTCTAACCCTAACACTAACACCCCCCTAAATTAAATATAATTTTAATCTAACGAAATTAATTAACTCTTCTTAAATAAATTATTCCTATTTAAAGCTAAATACTTACCTGTAAAATAAATCCTAATATAGCTACAACATAAATTATAATTATATTATAGCTATTTTAGGATTAATATTTATTTTACAGGTAACTTTGTATTTATTTTAACCAGGTACAATAGCTATTAAATAGTTAAGAACTATTTAATAGCTAAAATAGTTAAAATAATTACAAATTTACCTGTAAAATAAATCCTAACCTAAGTTACAATTAAACCTAACACTACACTATCAATAAATAAATTAAATACAATTCCTACAAATAAATACAATGAAATAAACTAACTAAAGTACAAAAAATAAAAAAGAACTAAGTTACAAAAAATAAAAAAATATTTACAAACATTAGAAATATATTACAACAATTTTAAACTAATTACACCTACTCTAAGCCCCCTAATAAAATAACAAAGCCCCCCAAAATAAAAAAATGCCCTACCCTATTCTAAATTACTAAAGTTCAAAGCTCTTTTACCTTACCAGCCCTGAACAGGGCCCTTTGCGGGGCATGCCCCAAGAAGTTCAGCTCTTTTGCCTGTAAAAAAAAAACATACAATACCCCCCCAACATTACAACCCACCACCCACATACCCCTAATCCAACCCAAACCCCCCTTAAATAAACCTAACACTAAGTCCCTGAAGATCTCCCTACCTTGAGTCGTCTTCACCCAGCCGAGCCAAATTCTTCATCCAAGCGGAGCAAGAAGAGGTCCTCCATCCGGTAGAAGTCTTCATCCAAGCGGGGCAGAAGAGGTCTTCCATCCGATTGAAGTCTTCCTCCAAGCGGGATCTTCTATCGTCATCCATCCGGAGCGGAGCGGCAGGATCCTGAAGACCTCCGACGCGGAACATCCATCCTGGCCGATGACTGAACGACGAATGATGGTTCCTTTAAATGACGTCATCCAAGATGGCGTCCCTCGAATTCCGATTGGCTGATAGGATTCTATCAGCCAATCGGAATTAAGGTAGGAATATTCTGATTGGCTGATGGAATCAGCCAATCAGAATCAAGTTCAATCCGATTGGCTGATCCAATCAGCCAATCGGATTGAACTTGATTCTGATTGGCTGATTCCATCAGCCAATCAGAATATTCCTACCTTAATTCCGATTGGCTGATAGAATCCTATCAGCCAATCGGAATTCGAGGGATGCCATCTTGGATGACGTCATTTAAAGGAACCGTCATTCGACTAGTAGGCGTCGGGAGAAGAGGATGTTCCGCGTCGGATGGAAGATGATGGCTCCCGAAGAAAGAAGATTGAAGATGCCGTTGATAGAAGACTTCATCCGGATCATGGACCTCTTCAGCTCCCGCTTGAATGAAGACTTCAGCCGGATCATGGACCTCTTCAGCTCCCGCTTGGATGATGACTTCAGCCGGATCATGGACCTCTTCAGCCCCCCACTTGGGCTTGGATCAGGACATCGGAGGAGCTCTTCTGGATCGATCGGTGAACCTGGTATGGTGAAGATAAGGTAGGAAGATCTTCACGGGGCTTAGTGTTAGGTTTATTTAAGGGGGGTTTGGGTTAGATTAGGGGTATGTGGGTGGTGGGTTGTAATGTTGGGGGGGGTATTGTATGGTTTTTTTTACAGGCAAAAGAGCTGAACTTCTTAGGGCATGCCCCGCAAAGGGCCCTGTTCAGGGCTGGTAAGGTAAAAGAGCTTTGAACTTTAGTAATCTAGAATAGGGTAGGGCATTTTTTTATTTTGGGGGGCTTTGTTATTTTATTAGGGGGCTTAGAGTAGGTGTAATTAGTTTAAAATTGTTGTAATATTTTTCTAATGTTTGTAAATATTTTTTTATTTTTTGTAACTTAGTTCTTTTTTATTTTTCTACTTTAGTTAGTTTATTTAATTGTATTTATTTGTAGGTATTGTATTTAATTAATTTATTGATAGTGTAGTGTTAGGTTTAATTGTAGATAATTGTAGGTATTTTATTTAATTAATTTATTGATAGTGTAGTGTTAGGTTTAATTGTAACTTAGGTTAGGATTTATTTTACAGGTAATTTTGTAATTATTTTAACTATTTTAGCTATTAAATAGTTCTTAACTATTTAATAGCTATTGTACCTGGTTAAAATAAATACAAAGTTACCTGTAAAATAAATATTAATCCTAAAATAGCTATAATATAAATATAATTTATATTGTAGCTATATTAGGGTTTATTTTACAGGTAAGTATTTAGCTTTAAATAGGAATAATTTATTTAATAAGAGTTAATTAATTTCGTAAAATTATATTTAATTTAGGGGGGTGTTAGTGTTAGGGTTAGACTTAGCTTTAGGGGTTAATACATTTATTAGAATAGCGGTGAGCTCCAGTCGGCAGATTAGGGGTTAATAATTGAAGTTAGGTGTCGGCGATGTTAGGGAGGGCAGGTTAGGGGTTAATAAATATAATATAGGGGTCGGCGGTGTTAGGGGCAGCAGATTAGGGGTACATAGCTATAATGTAGGTGGCGGCTCTTTGCGGTCGGCAGATTAGGGGTTAATTATTGTAGGTAGGTGGTGGCGATGTTGTGGGGGGCAGGTTAGGGGTTAATAAATATAATATAGGGGTCGGCGATGTTAGGGCAGCAGATTAGGGGTACATAGCTATAATGTAGCTGGCGGCGGCGTGCGGACGGCAGATTAGGGGTTAATAAGTGTAGGTAGCTGGCGGCGACGTTGTGGGGGGCAGATTAGGGGTTAATAAATATAATATAGGGGTCGGCGGTGTTAGGGGGAGCAGATTAGGGGTACATAAGGATAACGTAGGTGGTGGTCGGCAGATTAGGGGTTAAAAAAATTTAATCGAGTTGCGGCGATGTGGGGGGACCTCGGTTTAGGGGTACATAGGTAGTTTATGGGTGTTAGTGTACTTTAGGGCACAGTAGTTAAGAGCTTTATGAACCGGCGTTAGCCCAGAAAGCTCTTAACTACTGACTTTTTCTGCGGCTGGAGTTTTGTCGTTAGATTTCTAACGCTCACTTCAGACACGACTCTAAATACCGGAGTTAGAAAAATCCCATTGAAAAGATAGGATACGCAATTGACGTAAGGGGATCTGCGGTATGGAAAAGTAGCGGCTGAAAAGTGAGCGTTAGACCCTTTTTTTAATGACTCCAAATACCGGAGGTAGCCTAAAACCAGCGTTTTCACGGCTACCGCCAAACTCCAAATCTAGAATTGTTGTAGCTCACAGCGCTCTAAAAAATAGACCTATGGCTCCTGTTTCGGGTGGGTCCCCAAATACCCACAGATAGATATGGCAAAAGAAGGGTTAGAGAAAAGGAGCGCCAAAAAAAGGCAAGGCCTCGGGAGTGGGTGTATATAGATTAACTGTATGTCGGCGCTTATCCTTATTAGGACACTATTAGGGTGCAGATGGCCCCACAGATTGCTAAAGATTAGTACAATGTTGTATATCAGTAATACAGTTTGTAAATAAAATATAACACAATTTATTACATTTAAAAATGACACAATCAATTACAATCCCGATATGATGGGTCTTCCCGGGGGGTTGATGAGTGTCTTGTGAATTTTAGGGAGGTAATAAAAGACAGGGGTGATGGGATGTTTGACACTTATATATCTGTATTCTTTTATGTTAAGAATTCCATTATTATATGCCTCATCCAATATGTTGTCTAATTCATCCTTATATCCTCCCATTGGATTGTTTCTCAAGACCTCATAGGTCTCTTTATCCGATAGGATCCTTTTACATTCGGTATTGTAGTCATCTCTATTTAGGACTACGATGCCGCCGCCCTTATCCGCGGGCTTGATCACCAAGTCTTTGTTTTTCTCTAGTGCTCTGATGGTTTGTATTTGACTTTTGGACAGATTATGTTTGTGCTTGTTTAGTTGGTTTTGGCTGATATTCCTCAGAGCGCTGCATACTATGGTCTCAAATGCTTCTATAGCAGTACCCTTACTTTGTGTAGGGTAAAAAGATGACCTTGGCTTAAGGTCAGAATGTTGGTACTGGTCTGTGACCAAATGCATGCTGGAGCTGGATCCAAACGCTCTTATGTTATGTTCGAGAGGAGATTTCATGAAATGTCGTTTTAACGTCAGTTTTCTTATAAACTGCTTGACATTGACGAATGTGTCAAATTTGTTAAGACTCTTCGAGGGGGCGAAGGAGAGACCATAACTTAGGATCGAGTTTTCTTTGTCCATTAGGGTGGTGGTACTGAGATTATAGATCCCTTTGGTGGTTTCCTTCTTCTCTGGAGTCTTTGTCTGTTTTTTTCCACTAGTTTGTGCACATACTAGTTATTTTTTATCACATTTTTTGATCACGTATCTATTATCTGGTTTTATATTATTATTTAGTTTATATTCTTCACCACACCTCCGATCACACAGTTTTTGGTACACCTACAATGTGATAAGATTGTGGAATTTAAATATTTATAATTAAATATTTATAACTAAGGATATTGATGTGTTTTCATTCATAAACACGTCCTTTAGTCATTCACCTTGAGCCATCCCATAGTGAGGACTAGATTTAACCTGATATATTTTATAACATTTTTAGGATTTTAGGATATATAAACACACATACACATTTTATGCTTTTATGTTACATGGATCCATGCGTAGTGGTATAACCCACTTTTGTTTTATATGTAATTGATTGTGTCATTTTTAAATGTAATAAATTGTGTTATATTTTATTTACAAACTGTATTACTGATATACAACATTGTACTAATCTTTAGCAATCTGTGGGGCCATCTGCACCCTAATAGTGTCCTAATAAGGATAAGCGCCGACATACAGTTAATCTATATACACCCACTCCCGAGGCCTTGCCTTTTTTTGGCGCTCCTTTTCTCTAACCCTTCTTTTGCCAAACTCCAAATCTAGGCCATAGAGAATACAGCAATATCTAAAGAATACAGCAATACATAGAGAATACAGCAATATCTAAAGAATACAGCAATGCATAGAGAATGCAGTAATATCTAAAGAATACAGCAATACATAGAGAATACAGCAATATCTAAAGAATACAGCAATACATAGAGAATACAGCAATATCTAAAGAATACGGCAATACATAGAGAATACAGCAATATCTAAAGAATACAGCAATACATAGAGAATACAGCAATATCTAAACAGGGTGCAAAACTAACGCCAAAAAAGTTGCGTTATTTCACCCTCCATAATGCTGCCATTACGAGTTACTGAAAAGCCTCCTTGTGAGTGCGATATGATGGTGTTAAGCAACACCTGAAGTGCAGAATGAAAATTCTCCATAAAGCAACCCCATTGATGTCTATGGGGAAAAAAAGTAAAACTAACATCCTAACATAAACCCCAAGTCTAAACACCTCTAATCTGCTGCCCCCAACATCGTTGACACCTAAATAAAGTTATTAACCCCTAATCTGCCGCTCCCGACATCGCGGACACTAATAAAAGTTATTAACCCCTATTCTGCCGCTCCCCGACATCGCCTCCACTACAATAAAGTTATTAACCCCTAAAAATCTGGCCTCCCACATCGCCGCCACTAAATAAACCTATTAACCCCTAAACCGCCAACCCCCCACATAGCAAAACACTAAATTAAACTATTAACCCCTAAACCTAACACCCCCTAACTTGAAATTAAAATTACAATATAACGATATTTAAATAAATAAAAACGTATCTGTGAAATAAAAATAACCCTAACATTAAACTATAAATTAACCTAACCTTACTATTCTAATAAAATATACTACCAATTAAAAAATCTAAATTTCAAATTTAAAAAAACCTAATGCTACGAGAAAAATTAAAAAATCTAAAATTACAAAAAATAATTAACGAAATTATCAAAAATAAAAACAATTACATCTAATCTAATAGCCCTATAAAAATAAAAAAAAGCCCCCCTAAATAAAAACACCCCCTTACCTACAATAAACTACCAATAGCACTTAAATGGGCCTTTTGTAGGGCATTGCCCTAAGTTAAACAACTCTTTTTCCTTTAAAAATTAAAAAGTCCCCCCAACAGTAAAACCCACCACCCAACCAACACCCTAAAATAAAAAAACCTCACTCTAAAAAAAACCTAAGCTACCCATTACCCGAAAAGAGGTATTTGTATGGGCTTTGCCCTTAAAAGGGCATTCAGCTCTTTTTCATTGTGGTCAAAAGGGAATTTAGCTCTTTTTCAAAAGCCCAAACCCTAATCTGAAAAAAAAACACCCCAAAAAATAAAAAAATACCTAACACTAACCCCAGAATATCTACTCATGGTTGCTGAAGTCCAGACATCCAGGCGGCGAGAAGACTTCATCCAGGCGGCGTCATCTTCATCCATCGCGGGGGCGTCTTCTATCTTCATCCTGGCAACGCAAAGCGGAGCTGCGAAGACATCCAGCGCGGAGCGTTCTCTTCATACGGTCCCCGCTGTACACTGATACATTGAAGCTTCAATGTAAGGTAGCTGTTTCAAAAGGGTGTACCTTGCATTGCTATTGGCTGATTTGATTCTTCTAATTCAAATCAGACAATATGATGAGCGCTTCTAAAATTCTATTGGCTGTTCAAAACAGCAAATAGGATGAGAGCTTCTAATTTGAACAGCCAATAGGATTTCAGCTATAGTGGTATAGCCGTACCGCACAACTTGTAATCTAGATCATAGAGAATACAGCCATATCTACACAATACAGCAATATCTACATAATACAGCCATACCTACACAATACAGCAATATCTACACGATACAGCAATACCTACACAATACAGCAATATCTACACAATACAGCCATACCTACACAATACAGCAATATCTACACAATACAGCAATATCTACACAATACCGCAATACCTACACAATACAGCAATACCTTGTCAGGGTATTGCTGGGTGGCATTGGATAAACTACACATGTATCACATAATTTAATATTTCATTTTAGTTAATATCTACTTTGATATAAATTGATTTGGCTATAGCCACAACAGACCACCCCCCTTGCTGCTTAAGACATCTAAGAGTACATTTGTCTCAAATTGTAGGAGATAATGTCACTTCAAATAAACTTTTGATCACTGTCAGAATGTCACACTGCCCTGGCTGTTGCCAGGGACGCAATGCTTCCTCTCTGCTCGTTGCCTAAAAATCTATGAACTCCGGTTCCTCTGAGCGTGCGGCAATGACATCAAGATGGTGGGAAATCCGCTACTCCATTTTGGCACACAGGATATACATCCGTGGTCAAAACTGGGGTCAGAGCGATCCCCTCACCACCCGTGGGTACAAACCCGGGGCCTTCACGCTCCTTTCCTCACCAAAGGACGCGGGCAGAGAGTGGTGGAAGTACCAGAAAAAACAGGGTGAGAGGGGAGCAAATTGCTCCTTTCGTCACATCTGTAAACATTGTGGTGGCCCCCACCCAGGAGTCTAATGCGCCAAAAAGAAGGAATCAGGTTTCAACAAGGGAGGAGCAAGAAGTGGGCCTCTTAACAAGGGCCCTCTTAAGCCGGATAATATGATCCTGTGGTTGGCATGCAAAAAAGTGAACAGGGAGGTGGGAAGAGCAGTCACAGCATTGTCAGGTTTTATCATTAGGCACAATCGTATTACGGCTGACAAAAAAAAACTTATATCATCCTGACGGTGTTCACTTGCCAACGAAGGGCTGGATATGTTTCTTGAACATTTAAGAAGAGTTCTGTTAGCTCAAGTTTAGACAAAAACAATTTTATATATATATATATATATATATATATATATATATATATATATATATATATATATATATGTCATACAAAATCTAGAATACCTGGGGACAGAAAGTCCACAGGTAAGCCCCAAAAGTGCTGCCAGCAAGGGAATCCAGACTACTGTAATATATTGGTATTTCAGTATATTATGTAGATGAATCTAGAACTATAGCAGCGAGTCCCCACAAGAGCAGATAAGTCCCTCAAACTTATCAAATAAATAAAATTATAGGAAGACCAGGGATGGCGCTCAATCTATAAAAAAATGTATACCAGTATTTTAGGATGCTATTGTAGGTGACTATTATTTCATAGCCACATCAATGGTAATTTCAATGATAAAAGGACATATGTTAATTAAAAAGACAAATAAATATATGTACATGTCAAGCATATAAAATACATATTTAAAAAGCATGAAAAAGATATCTATACATAAAAAAAAATAGATAAATCAATACAGATTCTATCTAAATAGAAGAAATTAAGTGGGTGCAAAAAGTCCTCAGTCCAAACGTTAGTAGTAGGTGCCAGAGAGAAGGGTTCCACACCCAATCAGATGTGCACTTACTTGATGTACCCTCAATCAATATGAGGGAAGTAGATAGTATTAGTCAGGCAATCACAGAGTATGGATCAAAGTGTCGGTGGGTCACGGAATCCTCAGGTACCACTGCTTGTGACCGGTCTTTTCCCAAAAACTGTTGTATGTGTTTTATTTTTAGTGTTGCTTAAGTTAGTAAACAAAATGACGCAATAGTAGGTTTATCCATTATGACAGTGGAGGGTCCTCTAGTGGGCCTGTAAATTAAGGGATAACTGACTTGAAGTCTGGAGTTTGCTATGTGTGTGTTGGTTACTTTGTTGCAACTGGAGGGGCGGAGAGTGTGCTTACCTTGTTAGGTCTATGTTGCAGTGGTTCCAGCCTCTTTTCCTGCTTCCAGACTTCAAGAGGATTTTCCCGCCCACCCATCCCCTTGAGAAGCAGATGTTGGAGGTGTTCTGTTATATTTGCCTACTGTGTTACGTTATCCTACCTACTTAACGCGTTCGGCCAGATAGAGCACTTTCATATCTGCAATTTTAGTTTGAAATGGAGGATGATTTCAAAATATTGATCGAATGGTGATATTTGGCTGTTTGGAGTGCAGATCTCACTCAAACATAAAACATTAAAACATAAACTCAAAATATTATATATCTAATTAGCTTGTGATAATAACATTCATTCTATAACTGTATTTTTTTCAGGGTACAGATATGTTTCCATTATTTGTTGTTACATAGCCTGAAAAAAACATTTATAAAATGAATGCTATCATCACAAGTTAATACCTTACAAATATTTGGTGTTTATGATTTAATTATTTATGTTTGAGCGAGATCTGCATTCAAAACAGCAAAATATAAGGTGGTAGTAAAAATGTAAACAGAATACGATCACTATTTAAGCATCAGCCTCCTTTTGAAACAAAAATGGCAAATATGAAAGTTCTCTATCTAGATGTAGGCTTGGCCATACGTGTTACGTAAGTAGGACAACGTAACAAGGTAGGGAAATATTACAGAACAGCGGCAAGGTGTAACTGGTGCTTTATTGGTTAGGCCTATCCCCTGGCGTGAGTAAGCTTAGTTGAACTAGCTCTGTAAGCCCAGGTTTTAAAATAGACCTCCACCCTTGCTCAGCGGGTTGAATGGCACGTGGGTAAGGGTCACTCTACTGGGTTGGTGGTTATATACCCTAGCTAGGTGGTCGGGCATGGCCCTGGAACGAGCAGTGAGAATGAAGAGTGATGCCCACTAGGTGCCAGCTTAGGAATTCCCCTCCTTGACGAATTGCGGCCGAAGATCTCTAAGCAAACATCCATCTCTCTCTGCTAATGAGCGTGAGCAACACGTGCCACGCTACAGGTACCGAAAGGGACCTTGACCATCTGTCGGTAGGGGTTAGTTAGTTTTTAAGTGCCGCCAATGAATTTATAACTTTTACATCAAATGATTGAAAAAGCTGTCTAAACTATTAAATAGTTGATAAAGTTTGCATTTTAATAAACGTGACCGGTCTTTTCCCAAAAACAGTTGCATGTGTTTTATTTATAGTGTTGGTTAAGTTAGTAAACAAAATGACGCAATAGGAGGTTTATCCCTTAAAGGGACAGTCAAGTTCGAAAAAAACTTTCATGATTCAAATAGGGAATGTAATTTTTTTTTATTTGTTTTTATAGGGCATGTAATTTTAAACAACTTTCATATTTACTTTTATCACCAATTTTGCTTTGTTCTCTTGGTATTCTTAGTTGAAAGCTAAACCTAGGAGGTTCATATGCTAATTTCTTAGACCTTGAAGGCCGCCAATAATGTAAATGCATTTTGACATTTTTTTTCCACTAGAGGGCATTAGTTCATTTGTTTCATATAGATAACATTGAGCTCATGCACATGAATTTACCGTGGAGTGAGCACTGATTGGATAAAATGCAAATCTGTCAAAAGAACTGAAATAAGGGCGCTGTATGCAGAGGCTTAGATACAAGGTAAATACAGAGGTAAAACATATATTAGTATAACTGTGTTGGTTATGCAAAACTGCGGAATGGGTAATTAAGGGATTATCTATTTTTAAAACAACAAAAATTCTGGTGTTGACTGTCCCTTTAAGAATACAGCAATATCTATACAATACAGCAATACATAGGGAATACAGCAATACCTACACAATACAGCAATACATACACAATACAGCAATATCTACATAATACAGCGATATCTGCACAATACACCAATACATACACAACACAGCAATACATACACAATACAGCAATACCTACACAATACAGCAATACCTACACAATACAGCAATGCCTACGCAATACAGCAATACCTACACAATACAGCAATATCTACACAATACAGCAATACCTACACAATACACCAATACCTACACAATACAGCAATACCTACACAGTACAGCAATATCTACACAATACAGCAATACCTACACAGTACAGCAATATCTACACAATTTTTTTTTTTATAGGGGAACTTGGTTAATATTAACCCTGTCATGGGATCACAGTACACTATAAGGGTTGTTAGATGCCTATCAAAACGGGGCAAAATAAAGAACAGATATGAATATCTAATTATCTGCTAAATGTTTACAATGCTTAGGAAGGATAAAACTCTACAAATTGGGGGCATAGTAGTTAATAAGACCCAGATGAAACGATATGTTCTAAATCCCTGATGTACTTAAATGTTATAGTGTCTCTCAAATAAACAAAGTATTTAACATAATACATGTTATTCAGATAAGCTCTTGTGAAAAAAATGTACAAAAGAGTGTATAAACTAAGTCTCTAGCTACAGTAGTTGGTGGACTACCAAAGATGGGTATGGAATGAAAGTATAATAACGTTCCTATGACTGATAACCTAACAAGGAATTATTACCAAAAATGTATAAGGTCAAACTTGGAGTTGAGGCCCTCTGGTATCCTGGTCCGTAATCTGAATATCCAAAAGGCCTCTCTCTCCCCTAATTTCCTTGACCTATTGTCTCCCGATTTACTGGGTTGGACCCTCTCAATCAAATTCCATTTTAGGCTCCTCACATCTTTATCATGAAATCTTGAAAAGTGGTTGATGATGAGTGGTATAGTGAGGGTACCTTCCCTAATGTCCGCTAAATGTTCTTTTATTCTAACCCGTGCTTCCCTTGTGGAAAGACCCACATATTGGAGTCCACGCAGGGTACAAGAAATTAAAAAAATGTAAGTTGAGCGACAATTTAGGCAGAATTTAATCTGGAATTTTCCCCCTGTAACTAAAGAACTGAATTCACTGCCTAATTGTGCCTTTGCACAGGCCACACATGTCAAGTGGTTGCAGCGGTACATTCCATAAAGTCTTAGCCAGGAGGAGTTATCTTCTATGTTTTTTCTCAGTCTGGTGGGAGCCACTAGATTACCCACCGTTCTTCTCCTCCTATATGCACATTTAATGCCCCCCTCCACTACTTTTTTAAGGGCATCGTCTGCTGCAATTAGAGGGTAGTTTTTCCTGACTATGTCACAGATCTGTGTATTCTGTTGAGAGTACTCTGTGATGAATACCACCTTTTCACTGGTATTGGTTTCCCTGTTGGTCATTAAGTTTTTAGACTTAGCCAATAGTTTCTTTCTATCCAGTGTTTTAACTATTCCTCTGGCTTTCTGAATGGAAGTTAACTGGTACCCTCTCTCCTCCAGCCTCTCAGGTCATCAGCTTGCTTTTCATACTCAGCCTCATTTGTACAATTCCTTTTGAGACGTATGAACTTACCTTTTGCAACCCCTTGGAAAACCCTTTTCGGGTGACAACTGGAGGCATGAAGGAGATAGTTACCTGAAATTGGTTTTCAATAAACCTCTGACTCTATGGTTTGTTCAGGGGTGCCTTTGAGTGTTAAGTCCAAGAAATGTATTTTTGATTTTTGTGACTCAGAAGTAAAACTTATGCCAACTTCATTGGCATTCAAGTATTCTACAAATCTGTTCAATGCTTCATCCGTGCCCTTCCAAATAAAGAGCAGGTCATCGATAAAATGTTTGTACCAGAGGATGTCCTGTCTATAGGGGTTTCCTACCCCATAGACGTGGGACAGCTCCCACCAATACCGCATAGGAGGGGGCAAATTTAGCCCCCATAGTTGTCCCACGCCTCTGGATGTAAAACTCACTATTGAAATCAAAATAATTGTGAGTAAGGAGAAACTTGGTGATTCCAATCACATACTCCACAAATAGCCCATCACTGGCATACTTCCTGTCCAGGAAGAATCTCACCGCTTCCAGGCCCTTGTTGTGGGGTATTGTGGAGTATAGGGAGCGGACATCCACCGTAAGCCACTGGTACTCTTGTTTCTAAGTCATGTCTGATAACAAGTTCAAGACATGTTTGGTATCCAAGAGATGACTCCACAGGTCCCTTACCAGGGGCTGGAGTAGAGCATTCAGCCATTCGGACAGATGTTCTTAGAGGGATCCAATTCCACTGACTATTGGCCTCCCTTGTATGTTTAACAAAGATTTGTGGACTTTGGGTAGATAACTGAATGTTGGAATAGTTGGATTTTGCACTAATAAGTATGACTTAGTATCTTGATCTATAACACCTAATTCTACCCCATCATCAACAAGGGAGGCCAATTATCGCTGGAATTTTCTTGTTGGATCACTGTTGAGAGGGGTCCATTTCCCAGTCTCAGGAACTAGAACCCTGTGGGTCATCTAGGGAACTTTTTGAGAATACACACCTAGATTTCCAAGAGCATTGTGATATACAAGTTTTGGAATCTCTCCAAGGTGACAGTTCACCACAGGGGGCAGAAAAACTGTGGGCTCCGACCCTAAAGCCCATATCCCGCTTCTACCCAATTAAAAGCAGAGGTGCTACCTTGGAGAAATTCCAAAATAGGGTAGAAGGAGATCTGAGAAAACTCTACTACACCACTGAGCGGGGGAAAGGTCAGAATCTCAATAAAGCACAGAAAAAAACCCTGAACAGCCTTAAATCCAATAATGATTTGGTAATAAGGGCTGCGGATAAGGGTGGAGCTGTGGTGGTGTTTGATAAAGTGGATTTTATCTTAGAAGCACACCGTCAGTTTCGGAATGAAGAAGATTAAACACCTCTCAACAGTGATCCAACAAGAAAATTCCAGCGACAATTGGCCTCCCTTGTTGATGATGGGGTAGAATTAGGTGTTATAGATCAAGATACTAAGTCATACTTATTAGTGGAAAATCCAACTATTCCAACATTCAATCATCTACCCAAAGTCCACAAATCTTTGTTAAACATACAAGGGAGGCCAATAGTCAGTGGTATTGGATCCCTCTTGGAACATCAGTCCGAATGGCTGGATGCTCTACTCCAGCCCCTGGTGGGGGACCTGTGGAGTCATCTCTTGGATACCAAACATGTCTTGAACTTGTTATCAGACATGACTTAGAAACAAGAGTACCAGTGGCTTACGGTGGATGTCCGCTCCCTATACTCCACAATACCCCACAATAAGGGCCTGGAAGCAGTGAGATTCTTCCTGGACAGGAAGTATGCCAGTGATGGGCTATTTGTGGAGTATGTGATTGGAATCACCAAGTTTCTCCTTACTCACAATTATTTTGAGTTCAATGGTGAGTTTTACCTCCAGAGACGTGGGACAGCTATGGGGGCTAAATTTGTCCCCTCCTATGCCAACCTGTTTATGGGTTGGTGGGAGCTGTCCCACATCTATGGGGTAGGAAACCCCTATAGACAGGACATCCTCTGGTAAAAACGTTTTATCGATGACCTGCTCTTCATTTGGAAGGGCACAGATTAAGCATTGAACAGATTTGTAGAATACTTGAATGCCAATGAAGTTGGCATAAGTTTTACTTCTGAGTCACAAAAATCAAAAATACATTTCTTGGACTTAACACTCAAAGGCACCCCTGAACAAACCATACAGGGAGTGCAGAATTATTAGGCAAGTTGTATTTTTGAGGATTAATTTTATTATTGAACAACAACCATGTTCTCAATGAACCCAAAAAACTCATTAATATCAAAGCTGAATAGTTTTGGAAGTAGTTTTTAGTTTGTTTTTAGTTATAGCTATTTTAGGGGGATATCTGTGTGTGCAGGTGACTATTACTGTGCATAATTATTAGGCAATTTAACAAAAAACAAATATATACCCATTTCAATTATTTATTTTTACCAGTGAAACCAATATAACATCTCAACATTCACAAATATACATTTCTGACATTCAAAAACAAAACAAAAACAAATCAGTGACCAATATAGCCACCTTTCTTTGCAAGGACACTCAAAAGCCTGCCATCCATGGATTCTGTCAGTGTTTTGATCTGTTCACCATCAACATTGCGTGCAGCAGCAACCACAGCCTACCAGACACTGTTCAGAGAGGTGTACTGTTTTCCCTCCTTGTAAATCTCACATTTGATGATGGACCACAGGTTCTCAATGGGGTTCAGATCAGGTGAACAAGGAGGCCATGTCATTAGATTTTCTTATTTTATACCCTTTCTTGCCAGCCACGCTGTGGAGTACTTGGACGCGTGTGATGGAGCATTGTCCTGCATGAAAATCATGTTTTTCTTGAAGGATGCAGACTTCTTCCTGTACCACTGCTTGAAGAAGGTGTCTTCCAGAAACTGGCAGTAGGACTGGGAGTTGAGCTTGACTCCATCCTCAACCCGTAAAGGCCCCACAAGCTCATCTTTGATGATACCAGCCCAAACCAGTACTCCACTTCCCCCTTGCTGGCATCTGAGTCGGACTGGAGCTCTCTGCCCTTTACCAATCCAGCCACGGGCCCATCCATCTGGCCCATCAAGACTCACTCTCATTTCATCAGTCCATAAAACCTTAGAAAAATCAGTCTTGAGATATTTCTTGGCCCAGTCTTGACGTTTCAGCTTGTGTGTCTTGTTCAGTGGTGGTCGTCTTTCAGCCTTTCTTACCTTGGCCATGTCTCTGAGTATTGCACACCTTGTGCTTTTGGGCACTCCAGTGATGTTGCAGCTCTGAAATATGGCCAAACTGGTGGCAAGTGGCATCTTGGCAGCTGCACGCTTGACTTTTCTCAGTTCATGGGCAGTTATTTTGCACCTTGGTTTTTCCACACGCTTCTTGCAACCCTGTTGACTATTTTGAATTAAACGCTTGATTGTTCGATGATCACGCTTCAGAAGCTTTGCAATTTTAAGAGTGCTGCATCCCTCTGCAAGATATCTCACTATTTTTGACTTTTCTGAGCCTGTCAAGTCCTTCTTTTGACCCATTTTGCCAAAGGAAAGGAAGTTGCGTAATAATTATGCACACCTGATATAGGGTGTTGATGTCATTAGACCACACCCCTTCTCATTACAGAGATGCACATCACCTAATATGCTTAATTGGTAGTAGGCTTTCGAGCCTATACAGCTTGGAGTAAGACAACATGCATAAAGAGGATGATGTGGTCAAAATACTAATTTGCCTAATAATTCTGCACTCCCTGCAGAGTCAGAGGTTTATCGAAAACCAATTTCAGGTAACTCTCTCCTTCATGCCTCCAGTTGCCACCCGAAAAAGGGTTTTCCAAGGGGTTGCGAAAGGTCAGTTCACACGCCTCAAAAGGAATTGTACAAATGAGGCTGAGTATGAAAAGCAAGCTGATGACCTAACTGAGAGGCTGAAGGAGAGAGGGTACCAGTTAACTTCCATTCAGAAAGCCAGAGGAATAGTTAAAACACTGGATAGAAAGAAACTATTGGCTAAGTCTAAAAACTCAATGACCAACAGGGAAACCAATACCAGTGAAAAGGTGGTATTTATCACAGAGTACTCTCAACAGTATACACAGATCTGTGACATAGTCAGGAAACACTACCATCTAATTGCAGCAGACGATGCCCTCCAAAAAGTGGTGGAGGGGGGCATTAAATGTGCATATAGGAGGGGAAGAACGCTGGGTAATCTAGGAGCTCCCATCAGACTGAGAAAACACATAGAGGATAACTCCTCCTGGCTAAGACTTAATGAAATGTACCGCTGCAACCACTTGACATGTGTGGCCTGTGCAAAGGCACAATTAGGGAGTGAATTCAGTTCTTTGGTTACAGGGGAAAAAATTCCAGATTAAATTCTGCCTAAATTGCCGCTCAACTTACATTGTTTATGTAATGTCTTGTACCCTGTGTGTACTCCAATATGTGGGTCTTTCCACAAGGGAAGCACGGGTTAGAATTAAAGAACATCTAGCGGACATTAGGGCAGGTACCCTCACTACACCACTCATCAACCACTTTTCAAGATTTCATGATAAAGATGTGAGGAGCCTAAAATGGAATTTGATTGAGAGGGTCCCACCCGGTAAATCGGGAGACAATAGGTCAAGGAAATTAGGGGAGAGAGAGGCCTTCTGGATATTCAGATTACGGACCAGGATACCAGAGGGCCTCAACTCCAAGTTTGACCTTATACATTTTTAGTAATAATACCTTGTTAGGTTATCAGTCATAGGAACGTTATTATATTTTCATTCCATACCCATCTTTGGTAGTCCACGAACTACTGTAGCTAGAGACTTAGTTTATCTGAATAACACGTATTATGTTAAATACTTTGTTTATTTGAGAGACAATATAACATTTAAGTACATCAGGGATTTAGAACATATCGTTTCATCTGGGTCTTATTAACTACTATGCCCCCAATTTTTTGAGTTTTATCCTTCCTAAGCATTGTAAACATTTAGCAGATAATTAGATATTCATATCTGTTCTTTATTTTGCCCCATTTTGATAGGCATCTAACAACCCTTATAGTGTACTGTGATCCCATGACAGGGTCAATATTAACCAAGTTCCCCCTTCCCCCCCCCCCCACCCCTCTTTCAAGGTATCAGTCACACATCACGTAGTACTGACACAGTCTACTGGGTTAGGATCTGTATAATGTAAGCCTATGGAGCATTGTTATGGTACATAGCGTTACATGATGAAGTGAATGAGCAGTTAACAGTCATGAGTATATGTACCATCTCCCCACAAGGCTCAGAGTACGTATCATTCTAAAATACAAAATATGAATGTGTCTGCTCCAGATACCGTATGTTTAAACATAGATAGAGCTACCAACAAAGGGGGAGGTACCTAGAAACGCAGCACACATACCTTGAACAATACACGAAAGGGAGGAGGAGTCCATGTACATGGGCATACTGATAGGTCTGAAGTAGTGTAGGTGTGTACCTCTTGTCCTATCAGTGCTCTTGGATCTGTTTTTAATGCAGTCAGTGTTTAACGTTTTTTACATTAGGCTTAGAGTACAGCGTTTTGCTGAAACATGTCAGCCTTTGCTATTGTTCCATATACCCTCCTAAGATGGTTTCACTAGGTTTATTTTTAACCTGTACGTTTTAATCGTATTGCCAATAAAATATTGAGTTTTAACCCTAATTCTTGTTGCGGTGCTCCTCAGTCTTTCTTTGTTTTTTACACATTTCTGGGCCAGGAGTGAGCACGCTCAAGCAGAAAGAGACCTGCAGGGGAATGGTCCACAGTCCATTTTTGTCCAGAGCTGTGGGTGAGCTGCTTAGTTTATGCGTGGGAAGGAAGAAAAGGCTTTTCGTTTTATTTCTCCAGCCAAAATGCAGATTCCAGGTGAAAAACCTCTGATAAACCCACTTTCACCTATTACCAGCAACCCGTTTGGAGGACTTAAGCAATAGTTTATAACCCATGGGAAGGAGTTATAGCTACTTTGGATTAAATGGACTGTTTATTGGGGCACAGTACGGTACTATATTAGTACATTTGTTCTGAATTTCCATATACATGAGATAACTATACAATAACCAGCATGAATTGCATTGAAGTATATTGAGACATCTGGACACAGTTTTTGTACGGTAGGGACTGTCTGCATACCCTGAATCTACTAAAGTAATAACAAACTTAAGTATGCAACTATGACCGTGAACCTGTGAGATCTATTACTCTCCTCCCCCTTCAACGTTTTTTTACAGCAATATCTACACGAGACACCAATATCTACACAATACAGCAATATCTACACAATACAACAATACCTACACAATACAGCAATATCTACCCTATACAGCAATACCTACACAATACAGCAATATCTATACAATACAGCAATACCTACATAATATAGCAATATCTACACAATACAGCAATACCTACGCAATGCTGCAATATCAACACAATACAGCAATACCTGCCCAATACAGCAATATCATTCTACACAATACAGCAATATCTACACAATACAGCAATATCTATACAATACAGCAATACTTACACAATACAGAAATACCTACACAATACAGCAATAATTAAAAAATACAGCAATACCTGCCCAATACAGCAATATCTAGAGAATACAGCAATACATACACAATACAGCAATATCTATACAATACAGCAATATCTACACAATATAGCAATACATACACAATACAGCAATATCTACACAATACAGCAATACATACACAATACAGCAATATCTACACAATACAGCAATACCTACACAATACAGCAATATCTACACAATACAGCAATACCTACACAATACAGCAATACATACACAATATAGCACTATCTACACAATACAGCAATACCTACGCAATACTGCAATATCAACACAATACAGCAATACCTATACAATACAGCAATATCTATGCAATACAACAATACTTACACAATACAGCAATATCTATGCAATACAGCAATACCTACACAATACAGCAATACCTACACAATACAGCAATATCTACACAACACTCCAATACCTACACAATACAGCAATATCTACACAATACAGCAATACCTACGCAATACAGCAATATCTACACAATACAGCAATACCTACACAATACAGCAATATCTACACAATACAGCAATACCTACACAATACAGCATTACCTACACAATACAGCATTACCTACATAATACAGCAATGCCTACACAATACAGCAATACCTACACAATACAGCAATATCTACACAATACAACAATATCTACACAATACAGCAATACCTAGAGAATACAGCAATACATACACAATATAGCAATACCTACACAATACAGCAATAGCTATACAATACAGCAATGCATACACAATACAGCAATATCTACACATTACAGCAATATCTACACAATAGAGCAATATCTTCACAATAAAGCAATACCTACACAATAAAGCAATACATACACAATACAGCAATACCTACACAATACAGCAATATCTACACAATACAGCAATACCTACACAATACAACAATACCTACACAATACAGCAATATCTACATAATACAACAATATCTACACAATAGAGCAATACCTACACAATAAAGCAATACCCACACAATACAGCAATATCTACACAATACAGCAATATCTACACAATACAGTAATATCTAAACAATATAGCAATACCTACACAATACAGCAATATCTACACAATACAGCAATACCTACTCAATATAGCAATATCTACATAATACAGCAATATCTACACAATACAGCAATACATACACAATATAGCAATACCTACACAATACAGCAATATCTACACAATACAGCAATGCCCACACAATACAGCAATGCCCACACAATACAGCAATACCTACACAATACAGCAATATCTACATATTACAGCAATATCTACACAATACAGCAATACAGCGATACCTACACAATACAGCAATACATACACAATATAGCAATACATACACAATACATCAATACCTACACAATACAGCAATACCTACACAATACAGCAATATCTACATAATACAACAATATCTACACAATACAGCAATGACTACACAATACAGCAATACATACACAATACAGCAATATCTACACAACACAGCAATACATACACAATACAGCAATATCTACACAACACAGCAATACATACACAATACAGTAATATCTACACAATACAGCAATATCTACACAATACAGCAATACATACACAATACAGCAATATCTACACAACACAGCAATACATACACAATACAGCAATATCTACACAATACAGCAATACATACACAATACAGTAATATCTACCATTGGCGGATCCAGGGGGGGGCAACGGGGCAATTGCCCCCCCGAGAATATAGTGAGAGAGGGCTTCCCTATTCCCTATTCCACCGGCGCTGCGACGCCGCCAGGGTAACATGCGGGCTGTCAGCTATCGCGGCACTGCTGAGCGCCGGTGACGTCACACGCCGGCGCTCAGACTCAGCGCGGTATATATTAGTGGGGGGAGGGGAGCTGCATGCGGAGTCTGAGGAGCCACGGAGACCGGAGACAGTACTGTGACTGTGTGTCCTGAGCACAGCCACAGCCAAGCCACAGCAGCCACAGCGCTACTAGCCACGACTAGCCCCTGAACCCTAGCCTGGATTCCTGGATCAGCGACCAGGTAGTGTAATTTTGGGACATAAAAATTATTATTAAAATGCCTGCATGGTCAGGGTCTGTGACTATAAACCAAATAAAAAAAAGACCCCACCACTATTCACTTTATACCCCCAAACATTAGCCACAATATCTCTCTTTCTCTTTATATATATTGATTGAGCTGGCTATGGGGCAGTGGTCACAGCAGGGGAAAGCTTAATGACACCCTTATAGTGATCTATCTCCTGGTCACCCAACCATGCTGCATAGACTTTCACCTCTCCTGCAGACTGCCAGCCACCTATGCACAGACTGCCACCTTTGCTGTTCACCTAGCCCTGCATAGACTGCCACCTTCCCCTGCAGACTACCAGCTACCCAATGCATAGACTGCCACCTCCCCCTGTACACCCAGCCCTGCATAGACTGCTACATCACCTTGCAATTTGAAGATTATTTTAATAATTTACAGGTTGGAAACAAATTAAGATATTATTTGTTTTGTGTATATGCTATAAAAAGATGGATAACAGGTATATTAAATTAACACTGTACTCACTATTGCAACTGCAGTTGTTGTAGTGCCTACAGTAATTCCACCTCGGTCCCAAGCTCAAAAAATATATATTTTAATATTTCAAAGGCTTGGAAGTCGCCTCTCATACCACAGCATTCTGTGATGTCAGATGCACATGCCCCTTCTCACCCAGCCCTGCATAAACTGACAGCTACCCCTGCTCACCCAGCCCTGCACAGACTGCCACCTGCACACCCAGCCCTGCATAGACTGGTACATCACCCTGCACAGCCTACCACCTCCCCCTGCACCACCAGCCCTGCAGAGACTGCCACCTCCCCTGCACACCCAGCCCTGAACAAGTGGGCCCATAGGAGAAGGTAGCCAGGGAAATGTATAAAAACTAGGGGCTAATATTGGAGAAGCTAAGCAATAGAATAATGGAGCAGAGACTCCAACAGAGCTGATTTCTGAATTATAAAACTCACTGTGAGAACTGGCTAGGTGGATCTCAGTGTGAATTCAGGTGATATTTGATTTAAATTTAAAGGAGGACTAAGTGTAAATGCAGACATTTTATTTAAATAGAACTGATTGTTCTATACATAATTTGGAAAGACAAATGTGACTGTTTTTAAATAAGGTTAGAGCTGTACGATAGGTTAAATAAAATAGTCTGTTCTATAAACACTCATTATTTTCTGTCCACCGCCACAAAAAAATCTGGAAGTGTCCCTCCCGAGACCAGGCTCTGGATCCGCCACTGATATCTACAC
The DNA here is from genome assembly GCF_027579735.1 of Bombina bombina. Taxonomy (NCBI): domain Eukaryota; kingdom Metazoa; phylum Chordata; class Amphibia; order Anura; family Bombinatoridae; genus Bombina; species Bombina bombina. Next base: position 210,956,465 of record NC_069505.1, read on the forward strand.
AATACAGCAATATCTACACAATACAGGAATACCTACACAATACAGCAATATCTACACAATACAGTAATATCTACACAATACAGCAATACCTACACAATACAGCAATATCTACACAACACAGCAATACATACACAATACAGCAATGTCTACACAATACAGCAATACATACACAAAACAGTAATATCTACACAATACAGCAATATCTACACAATACAGTAATACCTACACAATACAGCAATACCTACACAATACAGCAATACCTACACAATACAGCAATATCTACACAATACAGTAATACCTACACAATACAGCAATACCTACACAATACAGCAATATCTACACAACACAGCAATACATACACAATACAGCAATGTCTACACAATACAGCAATACATACACAAAACAGTAATATCTACACAATACAGCAATATCTACACAATACAGCAATATCTACAGAATACAGCAATATCTACACAATAAAGCAATACCTACACAATACAGCAATATCTACACAATACAGCAATACCTACACAATACACCATTACCTATACAGTACAGCAATATCTAGAGAAATTGACTGCAGGGTAGTTTTCTTTTTTATTTGTGACAAATCATATTGCATAACTGTAGCTACTAATAATTCAATATATTTAATACCCTTTTCAAATGAACATAAGAGTAATAGAAGAAAATAGAGGGGCGCCTCATGTGTAGTATCATCAGATATAAAAGCCAGTAATACTAGTAGTAGAGCCAAATGGGTACTCACACACTTCACAAGCACACCAATGTGCTAGTAGGAACAGGCTGCAGATTCATATAGGTGTGGCAGCTCACCTCTCAGACAGTGCTGTGATGATACTCCATGAGCACACTAATGTGTTGGTAGAAACAAGCTGCAGATTTCAGGCAGGTGTAGCAGCTCACCCCAAATCAGATTTCTTGATGCTGTAGTAGAAATGATTCAGATTAGGCTACACAGGGTCCCAGAGGAGTAGGGAGGCTCTTGTGTATCAGCAAAGCAGTAAGTAGGTCAAGATATCCACTCAAAAACGTATTTCCAATAAAATATAGATATTTATTAAAAACAAAGATTAAAATTACACAACAAAACAATTGCTGTGTTGAGTAGATAAAAAGGGGTTAACAGTTACCCCAGTAATGCAACGCGTTTCTCGGTTTTACACCGTTTCATCAGGCATATAATCATTCTTATTCCTACCTCTGCTTTATATAGCCAGCTAACAAACATTCCCCTCCTTTCACAGGGGTGTGTTTTCCAATTAATCACTGACACCTGTCTAAGGTGGCTAACCTCCTAATCAGTATGTCTTACAAAATGTTGTGGAAATCTAATATATATGTATGTATACAATAAACTTTCTTTCTGTTTATTCTATTATAAAGATCTCCCAACAGTGATAATACATTCCTATATTTAGAAATCCAAACGGATAAAAGATAATAAAAAATAGATCAATACTAACCCGTATTGTTGGTAGAATTATTCCTCCATTTATGTTGTTTATCCAATAAAATATGAATGTACATGTAAATGAGCCAAGTATACATATTCTGTGTGTAAAGATTTAGTTTAATTCGATTGTATACTTACATTGTGATCGGCTACATTTACCAGCGTCTACCACTTCTACACGGATTATACTTCCGGGTATCGGTTACATAGGAAATCCTATTGGTTGTTACATGTCAATGCAAATGGGAAAGTCTGTCTATTGGTTGGCGTCATGTAGTCCCTAATCTAATCCTGTTCCCTCATCCAATGGTAATCAAGCCTTATGGGGGTGTGTGCACATATGCTTGTTACGTAGAGTGCTTGTCAATATTATACACAGAGATCGCACTTCTCTACCAGCTACAAGAGCCCGCCGTATGCAACACCATATTAAACATAGTGATCGCATATTTAGGCTAACTGTATCCCAGAAACCTCTTTCCCATTCTCAAAGGATAAATCTATTTTTGGCCTTGATGCAGTGACGTGCAGTGAGGTCAGAGGCTGGTGAGGCACTAGATATGATACGCCAGAGAAACACATAAACAGAGGGCTGCAAGTACCCCCAACAGGGCAGGTTTAAATGATAGCTGAACCAGTGCACATGTGAAATAATCAGCTGATGGGTGAGAGCAAGTTAGTAACCACTGATCAGCTGATTACTTCACCTGTGCATTGATTCAGCTGTAATGAAAACCTGGCCTGTTGGGGGTACTTGAGGACCATGGTTGAGAAACACTGCACTAAAGCACCAGCTCATCGGAAATGTATTGATTACCTGGAGAATAAAGCACACATACTCTGCTCACTGACACCCACAAACACTCCAGTTACTAAGCAATTAGAATGATACACAATCTCTTCTCTACTCACTACTGTATTGTAAAAATAGAAATAATTTACCATACAAATTTTACACAAAGGACAAGTTATCAATACTGCCAACACAGCTGCTGCAATATTGTGCTCAAGAAAGGCACGTGCACATCACACTTAGGTATGCTCTTCAACAAAGGATACAAAAAAATTGCATTGTCTTTTTATTATGCATTTGTTGATTATGCAAATCTACTGCGTCTACTGGTCCTTTAAAGACTTGGTCTGCAGGTCATCTACTGCTTGTGAGTGCAGTGTCAACAATACTATATAACAACAGTGTAACATAAGGCTTGACAAAAGTATTAAAAAAATATACTGATGAGCCAAGTACACACTTATATACATAAAAGACAAAATTAAACTGTCATGTTTCAGATAGAGCATGCACCCCAATTAACTTCTATTATCTAATATGCTTTGTTCTCTTGGAATACTTTGTTGAAAATCAGATAGGCAGGCTGAGGACCAGCAATTATTGGGATTTAGTTACTGATTAGTGGCAGCACAACTGTATATGCTTATTGTCATTGGCTTGTCCAATTTGCTCTGCTAGCTCCCAGTAATGCATTTCTGCACCTTCCACAAAGGATACCAACAGAATGAAGCAAATTTGAAATTGGAAAGTTGTTTAAAATTGTATGTTCTATCTCATCATTTCTGAAACTAAAAAATGCTCCATACAGAAGTAAATGTTCAAAATACTACAAAATTAAAGCTTTTGGAGATTGTTCTCAAATTAATGAATAAAGACCACTGTGTTCCTGTAAAGGATTAGCATATATGTATAGCAGAACAGGTGAGCTAATTCTTTATAGAATAGATCTAAATGTAAATAATTATATGCAATTTCTAATAAGGTAATAAAGCTAATGTGTAAATATTTTAACTTCAAGTTTTTATTCCAGTTTATAATATTTGTTTCATATTCTACTACATATAACTACATAAATACCAAGATCACTGTACAAAAAAAATATAAAAGTACTTTTAAAGTATCTGAACAAAGCAGAATTACTAATAGTTTCTAGTATGATATTTTTTTACTTACCAGTTTTGATGCTTAAAAGTGTTCTTCAACGTTGACTTCATAACCAAAATGTCCTCAAAAAGTAAGGATGAGTCCATGGGGATTGGACTCTCTGTGCCACATACTGCAGCCTCTATATATGCCAGTGTGGTTGCTACCCTTGCCTGTCTATACCTCTAGCGCCAGTCAGACCCCACCCCATGTTGGTAAAAAAACCCTCACTGTACCTCTAGGACTATGGCAGGAATTCTCGGCACTCCTGTGACTCAGAAGCAGAACTGCACATACTACACGTCGCAGGCTATGATATGACTGATAGGCCTGAGCTCCCAGCGCTGCCGGAAGGAGACTGGTATAAGTCTGCTCATGCTCGTTAATGGTTTGTGCTACGCAGCTACGGTAGCACAAACCATTAACGAGCAGACTTATACCAGTCTCCTTCCGGCAGCGCTGGGAGCTCAGGCCTAATCAGTCATATCATAGCCTGCGACCTTTCCCGGTCCCCAGCCCATTCCCACCCCGAGACTGCCCTAAACTCCCTCACTTACTTACTATTCAACTCGCCAGTCTCTATGCTGCTATTTATGAACTGGCTCTTTGTGATAGGAAGAAAAACGAGGAGGGGCAGTCACACTCTTAGTCACTCTCACGACAAAAGTGACACAGTAGCACACTCACAGTGACAAACAGTCATAGTCACACTCATAATGACAGTAGCATAGTTACTCACAGTGACAGTAAGAACCCATCTCTAAATGTAGTGAGACTGAGTTCCTGACTTCCTGTCCGCGACTCTGCTTCAGTGTCGGCTCGGCTCAGCTGCAGCGCCCATGCTCCTACATGATAAAAGAGAGCTGGGCGCTGATTGGCTCTGAGGCGGAAGAGCTGGGCGCTGATTGGCTCCGACTCGCCGAGGCGCTTAGAGAGCAGCCTCTATGGAAGCATTTACAGCGATATTATTGGGCGTTTGTGAACAGAGACTTCAGCGCATTAAGCGCCACTGGGGGCAGTGTCTAGTAGCAGCTTATGGATGATATCCATATATTGCGCAAATGAGGGGAGGCGAGCTGAACGGCTCACACACAGCCTCTCCTTCTAATGTGCAATACTGGAATTAGGCAGCCTTTTGTAAATAAATAGTGGCCGTCTCATTGGCGGGGGGTGGGGGGTTAGGGGGGTACATTTAGTGTAAAAAAAAAATATGTAAAAAGTTTTTTTTAATAACGTTTTCTTTTTTTTTAATAAAAGTCTTTCAAAGGTGTAATTACACACAGAGGACAGGTGAGGCACTGCCTCACCTGCCTCCTATGACTGCACGTCACTGCCTTGATGACCCCGCAACTTAATATATGAGACAGAATATGTATGAATTTAACCTCCGTGGGTTCCTCCTACATCCAAAAATGTTCAGAGACGAAAAAAATAAAAAATAATCAAGAACTAATTTATCCTCTTATTAAAACATCCTAACATTATCCCTTATAGGTACTACAGGAAGTTTCTATATTTTAGTGGCTTTGTCAACAGTGTGCACCACAAGTAATATATATAAAATCTATATAGAAACATTAACTCAATATTGGCTTGGTTCAACTGGATGATATGCACTCTATCAAAAAATAGTGCACTAATGTGTCAATTTTTATAAATAATGTAATATTTAAATTAAATAGTATATCCGATCCCCAAATGTGATCAAAATCGCACATAATGAATAACAAAATAAACCACAATTGTGGAAAAAATACAATTTAGAATCTAATAAATAAATGTGAAGACAAAGTTTATGGTGCTGCTAACGAAATATTAATAAATCCTTGAATAGTGCATTGTGTGGTTTAAGATATATATTATATATAATATGTGTTGAGATTTGATATTCAGACTAAATGTGACAATAATAATAAAGTGATGTGATCCTCTAACGTGATGAATTTGTGTCAAAGTGTACCTATTTGAATAACAAAAAAATGAATTAAATTAAATTATTTCTTGCTACAATTAAAACTAAACAAGTGGTGTGTTAACCTAACTAAGGGTGTCATCTATGTGGGAGGGGATATAACTGTTGTAAGCATATATAGTGATATTAATGGGACAACTATACCTATAATAATAGTGTAAAAATAAAAGGTCTATTTTTATAGAAGTTGTGAAAAGAAAATGCTAAATATTTCATTGTTGCACAACAATTTGCATGTAGCTGTGTGTTTAACTTCTGGCAAATAAGTTAAACACATAGTTAAAGTCAGTTGCAAAGCCACAATGCACTAGTGGGAGATAGCTGAACATATCTGGTGAGCCAATGACAAGAGGCATATGTGCTTAGCCGCCAATCACCAGCTAGTTCCCAGTAGTGTGTTGCAGCTCCTGAGGATATTTACATATGCTTTTAAACACAAGATACCAAGAAAACAAAGTCAATTTTATAATAGTCATAAACTGTAAAGTCTCTCATAATTGCATTAGTTAAATATGGTAAAAATTTGATTTTCATGGGAAAAGTTGTTTAAAGTGAAACAGACAAGTACAACTGAATCCTGGGATTCTACAGTCTCTGGCTGAAATCTCCCACATAAAAAGTTGGTTTATTCAACAAATGAAGATCAATTTAAAAAAACAACAACAATGTTCTGTAATACATTCTCTTTTAGATGGAACAGAAAAAATTCAGTATGAGGTATGAATATCACTTTCATTTATTAGACATAATTTAAAGCAAAATGATTTCTTTCATGATTCAGATGTTCCATTTTAAGCAACTTCCCAAGTCACTCATATTATCAGATTTGCTTTATTCTCTTGTTATCCTTTTTTGAAAGAGCAGCAATGCACTACTGCAAGCTAGCTGAACACACCGGGTAAGCCAATGACAAGAGACATATAAGTACAGCTACCAATCAGCAGCTAACCCTCCGCAGTGCGTTGCTGCCCCTGAGCTTACCTAGGTATGCTTTTCAACAAAGGTTACCAAGAGAAAATAGCAAATCAAATAATACATTGGTATGACCACAAGGGAAGTTTGAGTTCATATTAGAGAATACTTAAATGATATTTTCACTATTACTCCATATTCATTGTCATATGGGGTAATTTAAATGGTTAGTGATAGATTAAGTCAAGAGGGGGAAACACTAATGTCCTTCTCTCTAGGAGAGAGGCCTATTGGATATTTCTACTACGTACCCGTACACCATTTGCCTTTAATACAGCGATAGATATTATGAATGTGCGGCACTAGATCATTTAAATGCATTGCATTATATTTCATATTTATTTTTTGTAATTACCATCTTTATTTCTGTTATTGAGAACAAATATTTTATATTTAAGTATTTTTCTGTGATTGCTCTTAGGTGAATTGAATTTACTTAGGGTTAATACATGGGGGTATATTTATTAATGTGCGAGCAGGCATGATATGATGTAGCGGATCATGTCCGCTACACATCGATAAATGCAGACAACATACTCTGTCAGCATTTATCATTGCACCAGCAGTTCTTGTGAACTGCTGGCGCAATGCCGTCCCCTGCAGATTTGCGGCCAATTAGCCGCTAGCAGGGGGTGTCAATCAACCCGATCGTATTCGATCGGGTTGATTTCTGTCCGCTGCCTCAGAGCAGACAAGTTATGGAGCAGCGGTCTTTTCAGCTCATATATATATGTTAGTATTTTTTTGGGGGGAATATTTACAGCACTCACACCTTCCACATCTGTGCCGCCCTTTTGGAGTATCGGAAGTTAAAATATGGGCTATTCTATTGTCATTGGTTTCAATATTCTTTTTGTATTTTCTATAATTTCTTTTTTTCTTCTTTTGCAATTGGTACATTTCTTTTGTCTGTTGATTTATGTAGTTTTTCTACAGAAGGTAGATTATACAACCTTTATAGTATTATAAATACAAGTACAAACAGCATATATACCTTGTAACTTAAATTTGTTGATAAAGTTGATGTTCATGCTATATAACAACGTAAGCTGAATAGAATGTGCATATATTTCTCATTTTTAGTAATATTGTATTGATTGTGATATCTTGGTCCCAAAAGAGCTTTAACAAATGACATACATAATTGTTCTGTTCATTTACCCTACTGTAATTTTCTTTAATGATCGTTGATAGTTTTGATGTTCCGCTATAACACATACAAATAAAAGGATAAATGGTAACCATTCCCTTTTCAAAGATGGTTACCTGTATTTGGGATAAAAGTTCTGTTGATATTTGTGTTGGTATTAGGTGAACACCTAATTTCTTCTAGCAACTGTGTAAACTGTCCTTTCAAATATCCTGAGAGAGCGTATTGGATAACGCTGAACCGGAAGTGTGACATCACATGGATATTTAACAGCAACCATATCTTACTTACTCTACACCTGATGAAGGGTCGGGGCCCAGAAATGCGTAGTGGGTATCAGTAAGATTTGTCTGGCCAGTCTATGATGAAGCGCCACTAGAGAGCGCGAAATGCATCGGACGGTTATACCATGTGCTGCATCTACATGATGTGAAGAAATAAAACTTCTTGTTCAAATTTCACTGCTGTGCTGATGGAATTTCTACCTCATTTATCTACGGCACTTGGTTTACTGCTTTCCCTGGCATTGCACTCGACCCATGTGCATTTTCTTTGCATCTGCCGTATGGACTTTTTTGTGGCGTCTGACGTCACCAAAAAGAGCTGATCAGGAGCGCCCTATGATGAGTTCGGAGCGGCCGCTCTGAAAATTTCTGCTTATCGTATTTTACTTACCTGTATAGACCTATTTTTTGCAATTCATATATTAGTGTGTAAGTGTTAGTTCCTTGTCTAATTAAGCTGGGATTTTTCACTCTGCCTAGAGCAGGGGTGTCCAAACTTTGCTCTCTAGAGGTTTTGGAACTACATTTCCGATGATGTCAGCCAGCATTTTATCTAACTGAGCATCATGGGAAATGTAGTTCCAAAACCTCTGGAGAGCAAAGTTTGGACACCCCTGGCCTAGAGCTTCCAAATTGTACACACCTCACAATTTGTTTGGTGTTTTTTACGTCTTACAGTGTTCTGTAATTTTTTACATTTTTACTATTTCACAACATCAATAAATATTTTATTTATCTTTTGTTGAATTCTTCTTTATTAGCCCTGTTAGTGTTTGATATATCTTTTTTTTTGTGTTTCTTATATAACAGCAGCTCAGTAATACAATTTAATTATCACATATATTTATATATTTTATAAGTGGCGTTCTCACACATTCACACAAAATCTTTATTAACGCATCATGGGAGGGACAGAAGGAGGGGAAATATTCGCCTCCTGTCTTTAATAAAATCAAGATTATTTAGTCACCATAGGCTATAATAATCTGAATTTTATGGCAAGACAGGAGACTTCATATTTCACATTTTTAAAGCACTTACAGAAGAACTGTAAAACAAAATAATCAATTTCAAAATTTGTCAGAGTCGAAGCTCTGATGCTGTCAGGGTATTCACTATTACAATCCTGTCCCTTTAATTCTGAATCCTCTTTTCCTATTTAAGGCCCCTCCTCTCTATGCTCCTCGCTTGGTAATTTGAATCAGTTACTTTATGTGACTCCTCTCTGAAGACACCTAGCCCTTTCATCAATCTGTGGGGATTTCTTACTTGTTGCTTTGAATCTTTGCAGCCTACATTAATCCTTCATTGCTGTGTGCCGGTGTGCCTATTCTATTACTTGCAGTTTCTTAGGAACCAAAGGAGCTGCTTTCAATTCCCTAACTGTTACACCGGGTGGCTGTGACGTCACACCCAGCATCTCAGCGTGTCTGCAGCGCGTGTACCGCGCTGTGTCCTTTCTACAAACAAGCATTCAGGATACCGTAAGGTTTTCATCTGGCTCTGACTTAGCCTTCCAAATAACCATCAGGAATTGGTCTGTATATTTTATTACTCTATTTGGATATCATTATGTCTCTCAAGTAAGCAAACTACCTAAGCACTGTATTCCATGACTGTTACTATCACTAAAATGCAGGATTAACTTCAACTGCCTGTTACATTGCTTACTCTGTTTGAACTGCTGTTTGATTAACATCATTTGCTGTGAACCTTGAACCTAACTAAGTGACTTATCGTTTGTTACTATCTTATCCTTGCATAAACTATATCTGATAACATAATCCAAAATATCATTCTAACTACATATGATATTCCCTGAAGTGCTGAATTCCTAACAAATACATTTTGGCCTAATTACAATATCTCTTTGTACTACATCTGTTTGTATTACATTCCATTTCACTACCTGTCTTCTTTGTATATGTGTCAGCTATATCATTTAATCACTAAGTAATTAGTTGATTAACTACCTACTCTATCTATAGATACTCCTCCTATCTGTTGAAATACAGGCATCCTGTAACCTGGTTGCGTGACAGCTCCGTTTTCACTCTGTACCCTGCAGTAGTGACCCTCAGTTCAATGAGCAAAACCGGATTCCTGTAAGTTAAATCTGTGTGAATCCAAGGTTTGGTGTGAGGCTGAGTGGTCCTACTATAGCGGATACTAGGTACCTAAACTTATTTACCACCTGTTCTAACACATAACTTTACAGAACATAACATATTACCAAGCCCAAAAATAAAAGTACCTCTATCCACTATCATGGAGTTGAGTGAGCTTTCCAATAGAGTGGGTTCTCTAGCACAAAGTATGGATAGTATGTTACAGGGTTTAAGAGAGATACAAATTGAGAACCAGAATATTAGAAAATTTATTAATGAGCATATGACAACTAAACCTTCCACTTCTGAGATTACACCGGAGCCTGTTGTAAGTCCGCCAGAGAAATTCTCTGGGGACAGGTCAATGTTCAGAGACTTTAGAAATTCTTGCACTCTTATGTTCACTTTGAAACCTAGGTCTTATCCTACTGACAGAATTAAAGTTTTGACTGTGATTTCTTTTTTGCGTGGAGAAGCTAAATCTTGGGCCAACACTTTCTATGAGACTGATGATCCCATATTAAATTCTCTTGATTCTTTTTTTTCTGCGATGTCCCTTTTATATGAGGATCATAACAAGCAGAATACTGCTGAAACAGCTTTGAGATCCTTACGCCAAGGGAAAAGGATGGTAGAGGAATACATAACAGACTTTAAAAGATGGGCTCCTGACACTTTATGGAACAACCCAGCTCTGAAAAATCAATTTCGCTTGGGCCTCAGTGACTCATTAAAAGATGAACTTGCTAGAGGTATCATTCCAGATGTTCTTGAGGATCTCATGACTTTATGTATTGGTATTGACCGGAGACTCAGGGAAAGGAAATATGAAAAATCCACAACTGACATCACTCCTAAGAAATACACTCCCTATCATATAAATCTTCCTACCCATGCTACCAAGAATGTTGATGAACCCATGGATGTTGCTGTGATTAGAGGCCCTTTAAAGCCTGAAGAGAAAGCCAGACGCAAACTGCTTAATTTGTGCCTCTATTGTGCCGAAAAGGATCATGGCGTAAGGGATTGCCCATCTCTCCTTCGTCAAAAGAAGGGTAAGAGAGTGAGATTTAAGCACAATGTTAATATGGTTAATAATAATTTGCTTCATTTATCAATCCCTCTCTCGTTGCAGTGGGATCAGCAGAAGATAGACGTACAGGCCGTAATTGACTCTAGAGCATCTGGGAATTTCATAGATTTAGTTTTTGTTGATAAGCACAAAATACCACTAATAAAAAAGAGTGTTGCACTAGCCATCCGTTTGGTTGATGGATCATTTTTTAGTTCTGGTCCTATTTCACACCATACAGTTCCACTTAAGGTTACCTCAGACTCAGGGCATACTGAGTTAATATCTTTTGATGTTTTACCAAGTTCTGTCTACCCTATGATACTCGGTATTCAGTGGTTGTCTATGCATAACCCCACTATTTCTTGGACAGACTCTACTGTAGTTTTTGATTCTCAGTACTGCAAGCAATTCTGCACTGATTCTCATACACTTTGTCATATTAATGTAGAGACATTACCAGATTGCTACAAAGAATATGCTGATGTTTTTGATAAGGTTGAGGCAGCCACACTTCCACCACATAGGAAGTATGACTGCCCTATTGATCTCATTCCTAACTGCACCATTCCATATGGTCATATATATCCTTTGTCCCAACCTGAACTAGCACACCTTAAGGAATATCTAGACGAAAACTTGAAAAAAGGGTTTATACGTCCATCCACTTCCTCTGCAGGTGCTGCTATGTTTTTTGTGAAAAATAAAGATGGCAGTTTACGCCCCATTATAGATTACAGACAACTGAATAAATGTACTAAGAAAAACAGATATCCCCTGCCTCTCATTCCTGAACTAATTGAGCGCCTTCAGGGTGCCACCATCTACACCAAGCTCGATCTTAGGGGTGCATACAATTTAATCAGGATGAGAGCAGGGGATGAGTGGTTAACGGCTTTCCGTACACGATACGGACTTTACGAATACACAGTAATGCCGTTTGGGCTCTGCAACGCCCCAGCCACTTTCCAGTGCTTCATAAATGATGTTTTTCACGACCTTCTGGATGTATGTATTGTTATCTATCTAGATGACATTCTTGTCTATTCAGACACTTTTGAAAATCATTTAAAACATGTAAAACTAGTTCTATCTCGTTTAAGACAACATCATCTCTACGCTAAACTAGAGAAATGTATATTTAATACTAACTCTATTTCATTTCTGGGTTACTGTATCTCTCCTACTGGGATTACTATGGAGACCAGTAAAGTAGAAGCTATACTCAAATGGCCTGTACCTTCATGTAAAAAAGATGTCCAGAGGTTTCTTGGTTTTGCGAATTTTTATAGAAAATTCATTAAAGATTTCTCACATATTGTCAAACCATTAACAACTTTAACTAAGAAACATATCAGGTTTTCATGGGATAGTAAAGCTCAGGACTCTTTCACTACCCTCAATAATAAATTTACTTCAGCCCCTATTTTGCAATTCCCAGATCCCAGTTGTCATTTTACGCTTGAGGTTGATGCTTCTGAATTTGCAATAGGGGCTGTTCTATCCCAGAGGGCCTCTCAAGAAAAGCCATTACATCCTGTTGCATTCTACTCTCGTGTCATGAGCTCAGCTGAGATAAACTATGGTATTGGTGATAAGGAATTGCTTGCCATCAAATCCGCATTGGAATTCTGGAGGCATATCTTGGAAGGTACAAAATTTCCAATTACTATTTACACAGACCATCGTAATTTAGAGTATTTAAAGTCAAACAAGACCCTGACTTCTCGTCAAGTCCGCTGGAGCCTTTTCTTTTCACGTTTTGATTATGTGATCACCTATCGTCCAGGTTCTAAGAATCTTAAGGCAGATACCCTCTCTCGTATACCTCCTAAGCCACAAGATCATTTGACACCTGCCTCAGTGATACCTGCGGACAGAATCATTTGTTTAACAAACGATTTCTTGGAGACCCTAAAGCTGCAACAGAAGGAGGATTCATTAATAACACACCTCAATTTAAATAAACATTCTGATGAACTGTTCTATCATCATGATCAGCTATATGTACCCAAGGATCTCAGGAATCAACTTTTAGCAGCAGCTCATGATTCCTCTTTAGCAGGTCATCCTGGAGTACATAGGACTCTTCATATCCTCTCAAGGAATTATTGGTGGCCCAAAATGTCTGATACAATCAAGCAATACATCAAAACATGTTTTCTTTGCACTACTAAAAAACATCAACATACACGTCCCTACGGATACCTTCTATCTCTTCCAATACCTGAAAGACCTTGGGCAGATATTGCCATGGACTTTATTGTCGATCTGCCACCTTCTGCTAACTTCAACACTATCATGGTCATTGTTGATCTTTTTTCTAAAATGGCCCATTTCCTGCCACATAGAGGTCTACCCACAGCTCAAGAAACAGCTACTCTTTTCATAGATCATATTGTCAAATTACATGGTCTACCAAATTCCATTACTAGTGACAGAGGTTCTCAGTTTACCTCTAGATTTTGGGAACATCTTTGTAAATCCCTCAACATCTCTAGGAGGTTAAGTACAGCTTTTCATCCACAAACCAATGGGCAGACTGAGAGAACAAATCAAGCCCTGGAACAGTATCTCCGTTGTTACTGTTCTCTAGAACAAGATAACTGGCATTCTCTCCTTTCCACTGCTGAATTTGCTCATAATAACATGCTCAACTCCTCCACTAAAATGTCTCCATTTTTCCTTAACTACGGTTTTCATCCTTCTTATGACATTCAGACTCCAAAAAATTCTCCTATACCCGTTGTTAATGATAAAATCAATACCTTAGTGAAAGGTTTCGCCACTGTTAAACAATTACTACTCGATGCTCAAAAAGCTCAAAAACATTACTACGATCTACGACGTTCTAAACCTCCTGAATATAAGGTGGGAGATAAAGTTTGGTTAAGCACGAAGAATATAAGATTACAAGTTCCTTCCAAAAAGCTCGCTTCACTTTATTTGGGTCCCTTTGAAATTAAGAATGTTGTTAATGTGAATGCAGTCACTCTTCAACTACCTTCTTCCATGAGAATTCATCCAACATTTCATGTCTCACTCCTTAAACCCTATGCTTCTATCAGGGCTACATCTTCGATGGATACTTCTTTAACTCATGTGACAGATGAGAAGGAGTACGAGATTGATTCTATTCAAGATTCTCGATACTTTCGAAACCACCTTCAGTATTTGGTCAGTTGGAAGGGTTATGGACCTGAAGAAGACTCTTGGGAGCCTGCTACTAATGTTATGGCTCCACGCTTGGTTTCCTTGTTCCATAGGAGGAATCCACACCGTCCAGGTCCTTGATCCGCTGAGCGGCTCCTTGAGGGGGGTGTCCTGTCAGGGTATTCACTATTACAATCCTGTCCCTTTAATTCTGAATCCTCTTTTCCTATTTAAGGCCCCTCCTCTCTATGCTCCTCGCTTGGTAATTTGAATCAGTTACTTTATGTGACTCCTCTCTGAAGACACCTAGCCCTTTCCTCAATCTGTGGGGATTTCTTACTTGTTGCTTTGAATCTTTGCAGCCTACATTAATCCTTCATTGCTGTGTGCCGGTGTGCCTATTCTATTACTTGCAGTTTCTTAGGAACCAAAGGAGCTGCTTTCAATTCCCTAACTGTTACACCGGGTGGCTGTGACGTCACACCCGGCATCTCAGCGTGTCTGCAGCGCGTGTACCGCGCTGTGTCCTTTCTACAAACAAGCATTCAGGATACCGTAAGGTTTTCATCTGGCTCTGACTTAGCCTTCCAAATAACCATCAGGAATTGGTCTGTATATTTTATTACTCTATTTGGATATCATTATGTCTCTCAAGTAAGCAAACTACCTAAGCACTGTATTCCATGACTGTTACTATCACTAAAATGCAGGATTAACTTCAACTGCCTGTTACATTGCTTACTCTGTTTGAACTGCTGTTTGATTAACATCATTTGCTGTGACCACCTTGAACCTAACTAAGTGACTTATCGTTTGTTACTATCTTATCCTTGCATAAACTATATCTGATAACATAATCCAAAATATCATTCTAACTACATATGATATTCCCTGAAGTGCTGAATTCCTAACAAATACATTTTGGCCTAATTACAATATCTCTTTGTACTACATCTGTTTGTATTACATTCCATTTCACTACCTGTCTTCTTTGTATATGTGTCAGCTATATCATTTAATCACTAAGTAATTAGTTGATTAACTACCTACTCTATCTATAGATACTCCTCCTATCTGTTGAAATACAGGCATCCTGTAACCTGGTTGCAAGACAGCTCCGTTTTCACTCTGTACCCTGCAGTAGTGACCCTCAGTTCAATGAGCAAAACCGGATTCCTGTAAGTTAAATCTGTGTGAATCCAAGGTTTGGTGTGAGGCTGAGTGGTCCTACTATAGCGGATACTAGGTACCTAAACTTATTTACCACCTGTTCTAACACATAACTTTACAGAACATAACAGATGCCCCTCTTGAAAACCCTGGGGGAAGAGGGTTCTTTTAACCCCATTTTACCTCTGGGGAGGAGGTTCTATCACTCCGATGTGAAAAGCCCGGGGGATTGGCTATCAGCCATCGGGCTAAAGTTATGCCTCTATGTGGGACTGGGTGAGATAGGGCCTTCCTAAGCCAAATACGAGGCTAAAAGAGACTTTAAAACTGAGCTAGAGCGTTAGAAGTAAGGATGGCAGGGTTAGAGCGAGTCTCATTGGTATTAAGGGATATCTCTGAAGAGGGCTTAAGGCTGATTTAATACGTCAGCAATGGCTGATTCAAAGAAGGCAAAAAATCTACTTAGAAGGAGGAAGAGGATAGAAAAGAGAGAGACATAAGGAAGGAAGGGAATCATCCTCAGATGCCATGTCAAAGGGACAACTAGTCAAAACTAAACCCTCAAGATTCAGACAGGAATGCAATTTTAACAACTTCCTAATTTACAGAAAGCACCAAATTTGCTTACTCTCTAGGAAATTTAAGAGGAAGGCTAAACTAGGAAGGCTAAAAAGCTAATATCTAAGCCAATGAAGCGACGTACTTCTGGTGGGGGCGGCTACGTGAGTGGATGGTTTGAGGAACGTCCGCAGCAAAAGATTTCTGCACTTCCAAGCTACAGGAATTGAGCCTCTAGGCGGATACAATTTTCCGCCAAGATTCAACACCAAGCAAACACCAAACATCGGGAAACCTGGCCGCAATAGAGTGAGCATATTGAAAGTGGCTCACTCGCTGGACAACGCTAAGAACAGCAGGTCCCCTTTGGGAAGCGGAGGGCAAGGATAACAAGTCTCCTATTGGGAAGCGCAGTGTCCCACGGCCGCACACAGATCTGGCAATACAGCATTTAACCGGCCGGACCGGAACTGGACCTGTTAGAACCCCCCGTCAAGACAAGGAGGAAAAAAAAGGAGAGCAGCAGTGCAGGGCCATTGCTGGAGGGACCTTGGAGGGTACAGACGAAGGGACTGAATACTCTAAAGAAAATAAGATAAGTACCTAAGGCATATGAACTGTGTAAATATTCCTGCTGGGGGTGGAGAACATATTTAAAACAAAGTGTAACCTGTAAAAAAACGAGCAGGGGGCTAGCTGGGTGCATATTCCTGAGGATAAATAAGGATAGCCTGCTATAAGTAGGGCCCAGAACCCATCATATATTTGCACAATAACTTGCTGGACTACTAGCATAATATACTTTACTCCACCAATTTAGCATGGATATATATTCAGGAGTTATGTGATAAAGAATTCTGGGGCATAGAACAAGGAATCCAGTCAGGGATTAACGAAAAGACACCAGCCAAACGTAATTAAAAGCAGTTACTATAAATGCTTCTCATCCTATGAACTATGTAAATACTACAGAAATGGGAAGAATAAAATCTGCATAGGCATATCAATAAAGGGGTGCATAATCCTGAGGATAAAATTGGAAAAGTAGGACCCAGAAAGGAGCTGGATTAAATATATTACATTTTCACCTTACCCATGACTGGGCAAACATAACTAAAACTATGTTAAACCCTATATAACAACGCAATAGGAACTTATGCGGCATATCTGAGATATATGGGAAAATAATAAATACTGCTGGTTCCTTTAAGGGCTAATCCCTGGGGGAAATCAGAAAGCACCACAGGACAACAGGATCCGTAAAAAGCATTAGAATATACACACGGACTATTAAAAGATCAAAATAAGCATAACAGCTTTTCATAATTGATATCAAGGCAAGAGAACAAAGAGAACACATTTTTTATGAGATTTAAGTAGGATCTATATGAACTGCTTGCTTTAATGCAGGAGAAATAAGATCCCTAAGCACAACACGCTGAGACGGGTGCCCTGAATTGTTACCAAGAGAAACACTACCTGCAAAGTTTAAAACAGAACTACTGTGAAGAATGAACTGCTGAAATGTTGTATTTGTTTGCTTTTGGCATTTCTTTCTCTGTATTTTTCTCCATCACTTAAATGTATATACATGACTGAAACATCTATAGCAAGATTAATTTGAGTGACTAGATAACTGCAGTAAGTTATACAGCCCCTCATATTGTGAAAAACATACTTAGATAGAGTGGAACATATAAGACAGTGATTAAAAGAATAGAAAAAAAGGGAAAGGAGGGGGAGAAAGAAAAACAAAAAAGGAGAAGAGAGAAGAGAGGAAGGAGGAAACTGGATAATAGAATTCTAGGGATACCTTAGACGGTTACAAGGTGGTGGGCGAAACACACTTGAATCTCTGTTATAAAAGAGGAGAGATAAGACTGCTGGGGTATTATTATGATATGTACACATTGAATTGGTATTAAAACGAAATGTGTTGGTAAAATTTAAGTTATGGAACAGAACTGCTGTGTTAATTGAACAATTGAAATGTTATACACATTGCCATTCTTCCACTTATCTAAATATTTATAGGAATAATGACAACAAGAATAGGCTGAGCAACTAGATAATAGTAGTAAAATATAGACCTTATGCATTGCTAAACAGTGGGGGTGCATATGATAGGTATTTTGTGAAATAAAAAGCAACACTTATAAATTTGATAAAAACTAGTTACATTATAGTGTTGATACCTCAGCAAAGGACATATATAAGCAACGTCTGGAAGAGTAGAGAGATAAGAGTTCTGGGTGTAACACTCTGAAATGAATATAAGGACCTTATATCAAAGGAAACTCTAGTGGCAAAGTCTAAATTATGAAACAGTGTTATTGTGTAAATTGACTGGTTGAAGGGTTATACCCACACTAGGTATTTATATATACTGTGTGTATATATATAGCTAAAATAGCAACAGCAACTAGATATTAGTATGAAAACAGAGACCTGATGTAATGAGAAAGCATACTTAAGATAGAGAGGAGTACACAAGTCAGATACTGCTGTAAAAGAGAGGGAAAAGAGGAAGTAAGAAAGAGGAGAGACTAGAAAGAAACAGGAATTTGATAATAGAATTTTGTAGATAGGAGAAGGGGTAACAAATTCTAAGATAAGAACTGACTTTTATTTATTTTTTCTTTCTCCCTCCTCCAATCACTCACTCCCATACACAGTTTATTAAGCTTTAGGATCACACAGATACCCTAATTATAGGGTGGAATACGCTCACGAGGGTAATATTAAAACACTCACTTAGCACATACGATATATATATATATATATATATATATATGGACAAATACTGTATATATCTAAAAATAAGTTTAAATCACCCACTATGTCCTCTAGAAACAAAAATCACGATAAGAAAAGTAACAAATCCACTTTAGAGGCCCTTGAAGGGCTGGATGAAAACACTGCACAATGCACGAATAATGAAGATCTAGTCAGGCAACTGAATGCACTCTTTTCCCCAAAGTTCGACCTAATACAAAGCACTATAGGTGAGCTTTCTAATGAAGTTAAACATTTTGCAACCAGGATCACTCATGTAGAACAGAGGGTATCAGATATGGAAGATAGGGAGATACAAAGGCATCAGTACAAATAGAAGCAATGAAAGTGAAACTTGAAGACCTTGAAAACCGTACTAGACAGAACAATATCAGGTTAATAGGCCTAACATAAGGAATAACAGAAAGAGAGCTAAAAGAGTTTGCAGAGGGAGAACTTTTGCAATTACTGAAAGTTGATAAGTCAGAACCCACAATTGTGTTGGAGAGAATCCACAGGATAGGTCCAGTAAAGAAGGCAGCAAATGGAGATCACATCAATAGAGCAGTTATTATGAAGATGCTAAACTTTCAGGATAAAATTAGAATGTTCAATGCATATAGGAAATTAAATAATGAATTAATTTATAAAGGGAAAAAATTGCTGTTATTTAATGAGTACTCGATTGAAACCTCTAATAGGAGACGGATTATGGCACCACTATGCGCGAAACTCATATAAGCAGGTTGGAAAGCCAGGCTACTATATCCAGCAAAGATAAATATACAAACTAAAGAGGGTAACAAATTACTCACAGAAGAGGCAGAAGTAAAACTTTTTTTAGAGAACAATCACGATGGAGGTAAAAGGCCAGGAGAAGTATAGTAGAACTCAGAGGGGAGTTTGGAGGGCAAGGCCCCAAAGCATAACTTAGATAGCCTATAAAAATAAAATGGTTATTCCGGCCATAAAGGCTGAAAAAAACAAAAAACGAATTTGATTGGATAAAGTGTAAAAGTATGCGAGATATGAGAGAGTTGAAAGAGGGCTTAATTAGGCTATGGGTTCTTTTTTATCTATACGCTAGGTTGTTTTTATATTATTTTGATGAGTGCTCTTGGCAAGAAGCAACGTGGTTTGCTTATACCCCCCCCCATGTGGCAATAGGATAAGGGGACTAAAGAAACTAAAATTATCTTTACTTTGTTTTATGTTGTACTCAAATAGAATAAAATGCTTTTTAAAATTATATCATGGAACATAGGTTGAATTACTTCACCTGTATAAAGGAAATCTATATTAAGATATGCAAAGAAATCAGGTGCTCAGATAATTTTTCTCCAAGAAACACATTTAAAAAGCGAATAAGCATCTAAATTAAAGGGAGGGTGGGTAAAAGAAGTAATTTTTACCCCATGCTGTCAAAGGAAAAAGTGAGTAGCAATCTTATTCAGTAAGACATTAGAATATAAAATCAACAATATAATATTAGACCAAGATGAGAGATTTATTATCTTATCAGTAAGCATCAAAGATAAGGAATATATTTTATGTAATGTGTACGGACCCAATATTGAAGATCCGGGGTTTTGGAGGAAAATAAGGGATCAGCTGATGATATATTCAGATAAACAATTCATAATTTGGGGAGATTTTAACTTTACCCCAAATCTACTTCTAGACATGCGGAAGGAAATAGGGGTACAAAATACTAGGAATTTGCGAATTAAGGAAAATACTCGGGCTAAAAGAAAAAGGGAAAGCATAATACTTAAAAATCTGAAAAAAGATTTAAATATACAAGATATTTGGAGAATAAGAAATCCAGATGGTAGGGAATTTACATGTCTCTCTAAGTCAAACCATTTTCTCTCAAGAATAGACCTTTTCCTTGTATCAGAATGTTTGATCAATCTGGTGCAAGACTCTATAATTGATCAAATCACTCTATCTGATCATGCTCCCATTAGTATCACACTCAATGTATTTCCCTTAAAACAACCAGGGTCATTCTTCTTTCCGAAATATTTACTAAATAATCCCAAATTCATAAATTTCTTAAGAGAGAAGTGGATAGAATATAACAGATTTAACAATAACTACCTGAATAAAACAAATATTTATTGGAACACGGCTAAAGCAGTGCTCCGGGGAGAGATCACCTCCTTTGTAATCAACATGAGGAGGAAAATAAACCACAGGAAACAGCAAATAACTAAAACTTTAATTAATGCATATACAAGATTCCTGGGTAATAGAACTAAGTCTAATTGGGAAAAATATATACTGGCGAAACAGAACAGAGATAACTTCCTCACTCAAAATGAAGTTAAAGAAAACATGAAAAGATGCTCTAAATTTTACAGATTTGGCAACAAATCTGGAAGATTTTTAGCCCAAATAATTAATAATCAAAAGAAAACCGCGTTCATCTCTAAATTAAAAGTGGGGGATAAGGAGATAACTAACTTTAAAGAGATTCAAGAAATATTATATGAATATTTCGCAAAGTTATACTCACCATTTCCCATAGACGAAGGAAAAAATGAATAATTCTGGAAAACAATAGTGGCCCAAAAATTGATATGTCAGTTAAATAAACTCAATTAAACTATTTTAGAAGAAGAAGTATCACAAACAATTAGAAGATTAGCTAACAATAAGGCTGCTGGTCCCGACGGACTACCTTCAGAGTTTTATAAGATATTAATAAATGAAATTACGCCTACAATAACACTTCTTCTTAATAAAATTTGGACAGCACAACTTACGCTTTCTACAGATTTCAATGAATCTACAATAATTATTATACCAAAACCAGGGAAAGATCCACAAATATTAGAATCATATAGACCAATCTCCTTATTAAATATTGACTGTAAAATAATCACAAGTATTATAGCTAAAAGACTACAGTCAATATTAGAGGGGATAGTCCATCTGGACCAAACAGGCTTCATGAAAGGACGCTCATCTAATATTAATTTGAGGAAATTGTATATAACAATAGCAGATGCTTGGTATAATAAGAAATATAATAAGGAAATAAGTGAGGTAGATATATTTGTAATAGCGCTGGATGCGTATAAAGCCTTTGACTCAATAGTATGGGACTATATATTTACAACATTATCTAAATTTGGCTTTTCTGGAAACTGCTATAATATGATAGAATTACTATACAAAAAGTCCCAAGCAGCTCTAATCATAAATAAATGCAAAACAGCATCTTTTCCACTTCTGAGAGGGACTCAACAAGGTTGTCCTCTGTCTCCCTTAATCTTCAACCTAGCTTTAGAACCATTACTCAGCACACTTAGATTAAATATCCCAGGAATAAGTATTCAGGTTAAGGAAATTAAACTAGCAGTCTATGCAGATGGCCTACTGATCTTTACTAGACAGTCTCCAAAAAAAAAATTAAATTAATTTGTCAAAGAGTGGAAATGTCTGGATCATTTTCTGGCTACAAAATTAATAAAAACAAATCAGAAGTATTATGGGTGCATAAAAAAACAGACTCAGATACTCAAACTTTTAAGGAAATAAAACACTCACTAGTTTATTTGGGGATAAAGTTTTTGGCAGATCCAGAAGAAATATATACATTAAATATAAAAGAAGCCGTTAGGAAATTTTCTGATACCCTTAAACATTGGGAAACCCTCCCCTTATCGGTATATGGTAAAATAAATGTACTGAAAATGGTAGCGCTACCACGGCTATTATATATTTTTCAAAATATTCCCTTGCTACTGAAAAAAACAGAAATGAAGAAAATAAACTCATCTATTAAAGTATATCTGTGGGGGGAAAAGAAAGTAAGATTAATTTATGCAAAACTAAAGCTTCCAAAAAAATTGATGGGAATGGCCCTGCCAGATATTGGCTTATACAACCTGGTGGCAGTAGGGAAAATTGCCATGGACTGGTTATTAGACATAGGACATTTTACTATATTAGAGGTAGAAACTCAGCTAGTTAAACTCCTATATCTGAAAAATATAGTCCATTTAGAAATTAATAAACTTACCCTATATATTAAAAGAATAAACCTACTGAAAGATTCAATAATAGCATGGCACAAAATTTGTAACAAATTGAACTTAAAGTTTACAGTATCACAGGACCTTGCAATTAAGGGAAATCAGGAATTCCAATTGGGATTCTTATCAAACGTTGGTTCAAAATGGGTTTAGTTAATGTGACACAATTAGTAAACAGGGAACAGGACAGCCCAAAGGTTATAGACTTTAGAAATGCCCAACTGCAATTTCAGTGCAAGAAAGAGCATTACTATGCATATCGACAAATAAGAGATTACTGTCTGAAACTCAAAAGATTGTATGGGAAAATATGGGACTACCCACCTCTGCTACCAGTACTTAGCGTATATAAAAATAATAAATTCTCTATATCGTTATTATATAATATTATAAAACACACAGAGCATGAAGAACAAATCGAAAAAATTATATCAAAATGGAAGGGTATGTACTTCCCGGATTTGACAATGCAGATTATTTTAAAAAGCATAGGAAAAGTAGAAAAAGCAACTATGGCAATGACTCTGTGTGAACAGCATGTTAAAATAATATGGATGACATATATTACACCGGATATAATGTCTAAATGGGGGAAGGAGCAAAGTGGACATAAATGTGAGAAATGTAGAAGGAATAAAGCAAATTTAATACATTGCCTATGAGCGTGCCCGAAATTACAAAGATTTTGGAGAATGGTATCATACTGGGCTAACAAAGGCCTAGATTTGGAGTTTGGCGTTAGCCGTGAAAACCAGCGTTAGAGGCTCCTAACGCTGGTTTTAGGCTACCTCCGGTATTTGGAGTCACTCAAAATAGGGTCTAACGCTCACTTTTCAGCCGCGACTTTTCCATACCGCAGATCCCCTTACGTAAATTGCGTATCCTATCTTTTCAATGGGATCTTTCTAACTCCGGTATTTAGAGTCGTGTCTGAAGTGAGCGTTAGAAATCTAACGACAAAACTCCAGCCGCAGGAAAAAAGTCAGTAGTTAAGAGCTTTCTGGGCTAACGCCGGTTCATAAAGCTCTTAACTACTGTACTCTAAAGTACACTAACACCCATAAACTACCTATGTACCCCTAAACCGAGGTCCCCCCACATCGCCGCCAGTCGATTAAATTTTTTTAACCCCTAATCTGCCGACCGCCACCTACGTTATACTTATGTACCCCTAATCTGCTGCCCCTAACACCGCCGACCCATGTATTATATTTATTAACCCCTAACCTGCCCCCCACAACGTCGCCTCCACCTACCTACACTTATTAACCCCTAATCTGCCGACCGCAAAGCGCCGCCACCTACGTTATCCTTATGTACCCCTAATCTGCTGCCCCTAACACCGCCGACCCCATATTATATTTATTAACCCCTAATCTGCCCCCCACAACGTCGCAGCCAGCTACCTACAATAATTAACCCCTAATCTGCCGACCGCAAAGCGCCGCCACCTACGTTATTCTTATGTACCCCTAATCTGCTGCCACTAACACCGCCGACCCCTATATTATATTTATTAACCCCTAATCTGCCCCCTCAACGTCGCCTCCACCTGCCTACACTTATTAACCCCTAATCTGCCGACCGGAGCTCACCGCTATTCTAATAAATGTATTAACCCCTAAAGCTAAGTCTAACCCTAGCACTAACACCCCCCTAATTTAAATATAATTTTTATCTAACGAAATTAATTAACTCTTATTAAATAAATTATTCCTATTTAAAGATAAATACCTGTAAAATAAATCCTAATATAGCTACAATATAAATTATAATTACATTGTAGCTATTTTAGGATTAATATTTATTTGACAGGCAACTTTGTAATTATTTTAACCAGGTACAATAGCTATTAAATAGTTAAGAACTATTTAATAGCTACCTAGTTAAAATAATTACAAAATTACCTGTAAAATAAATCCTAACCTAAGTTTCAATTAAACCTAACACTATACTATCATTAAATTAATTAAATAAAATACCTACAATTACCTACAATTAAACCTAACACTACACTATCAATAAATAAATTAAATACAATTCCTACAAATAACTACAATGAAATAAACTAACTAAAGTACAAAAAATAAAAAAGAACTAATTTACAAAAAATAAAAAAATATTTACAAACATAAGAAAAATATTACAACAATTTTAAACTAATTACACCTACTCTAAGCCCCCTAATAAAATAACAAAGACCCCCAAAATAAAAAATGCCCTACCCTATTCTAAATTACTAAAGTTCAAAGCTCTTTTACCTTACCAGCCCTGAAAAGGGCCCTTTGCGGGGCATGCCCCAAGAAGTTCAGCTCTTTTGCCTGCAAAAAAAAAAACATACAATACCCCCCCAACCTAATCTAACCCAAACCCCCCTTAAATAAACCTAACACTAAGCCCCTGAAGATCTTCCTACCTTATCTTCACCATACCAGGTTCACCGATCCGTCCTGAAGAGCTCCTCCGATGTCCTGATCCAAGCCCAAGCGGGGGGCTGAAGAGGTCCATGATCCGGCTGAAGTCTTCATCCAAGCGGGAGCTGAAGAGGTCCATGATCCGGCTGAAGTCTTCATCCAAGTGGGAGCTGAAGAGGTCCATGATCCGGATGAAGTCTTCTATCAACGGCATCTTCAATCTTCTTTCTTCGGGAGCCATCATTTTCCATCCGACGCGGAACATCCTCTTCTCCCGACGCCTACTAGCCGAATGACGGTTCCTTTAAGGGACGTCATCCAAGATGGCGTCCCTCGAATTCCGATTGGCTGATAGGATTCTATCAGCCAATCGGAATTAAGGTAGGAATATTCTGATTGGCTGATGGAATCAGCCAATCAGAATCAAGTTCAATCCGATTGGCTGATCCAATCAGCCAATCAGATTGAGCTTGCATTCTATTGGCTAATCGGAACAGCCAATAGAATGTAGTTTAGTTAATTTATTTATTGATAGTGTAGTGTTAGGTTTAATTGTAACTTAGGTTAGGATTTATTTTACAGGTAATTTTGTAATTATTTTAACTAGGTAGCTATTAAATAGTTATTAACTATTTAATAGCTATTGTACCTGGTTAAAATAAATACAAAGTTGCCTGTAAAATAAATATTAATCCTAAAATAGCTACAATATAATTATTATTTATATTGTAGGTATATTAGGGTTTATTTTACAGGTAAGTATTTAGCTTTAAATAGGAATAATTTATTTAATAAGATTTATTTTATTTCGTTAGATAAAAATTATATTTAACTTAGGGGGGTGTTAGGGTTAGGGTTAAACTTAGCTTTAGGGGTTAATACATTTATTAGAGTAGTGGTGAGGTCTGGTCGGCAGATTAGGGGTTAATACTTGAAGTTAGGTGTCGGCGATGTTAGGGAGGGCAGATTAGGGATTAATACTATTTATTATAGGGTTTTTGAGGCGGGAGTGAGGCGGATTAGGGGTTAATAACTTTATTATAGTAGCGATGAGGTCCGGTCGGCAGATTAGGGGTTAATAATTGTAGGTAGGTGGCGGCAACGTTGGGGGCGGCAGATTAGGGGTTAATAAATATAATATAGGGGTCGGCGGTGTTAGGGGTAGCAGATTAGGGGTACATAGGGATAATGTAGGTTGCGGCGGTGTGCGGTCGGCAGATTAGGGGTTAAAAAAATTTAATAGAGTGGCGGTGATGTGGGGGGACCTCGGTTTAGGGTTACATAGGTAGTTTATGGGTGTTAGTATACTTTAGAGCACAGTAGTTAAGAGCTTTATGAACCGGCGTTAGCCCAGAAAGCTCTTAACTCCTGGCTTTTCTCTGCGGCTGGAGTTTTGTCGTTAGATTTCTAACGCTCACTTCAGCCAAGACTCTAAATACCGGTGTTAGAAAGATCCCATTGAAAAGATAGGATACGCAAATGGCGTAAGGGGATCTGCGGTATGGAAAAGTCGCGGCTGGAAAGTGAGCATTAGACCCTTTCCTGACTGACTCTAAATACCAGCGGGCGGCCAAAACCAGCGTTAGGGCCCCCTAACGCTGGTTTTGACGGCTAACGCAGAACTCTAAATCTAGGCGTAAATTTTTTTCTTTCTTTTTTTTATGATCTTTGATGAAACCCAAGTCTGTACATTTATTGCAAAACACTAATAAAAATTATTTGGGGGAAAAAAAGCCAATGAACCGCCTCTTATCTCCGTGCATTCTGACAGACAAAGATCAAATCCAGGAACGAACTCAGGACCTAGGGTAAAGCAACCCTACTTAAATCCACATGTTACAATTTCATCCTTCTGTCAAAAACACTGAGACAAGGGAGAACCCTGCAGAGATTGAGATACAAGAAAAACCCAGAGAAAATATAACAGAGATGGATATGCAAATCTGGAGGGAAACAAAGGGAGATTCAGATGAACAAAAGAATTCTGGCATGAACAGATAAAAAATTAGAGGAGTACTAAAAAAGAAGCTGGTTATTACAGAACAGATTAAACAGAACCCATAAGAGAAACGCCCGGGGGAGGGGCATGAGGTCTTCCCAAAGCCTCTTGTGGAGGGAAAGCGACACCGATTTTGGGTTGAAAGTGTCTGAAGCATGGGAGACAGCTCTGGAGTGTGGCAGAGTGGGCTTATGATCTGCCTCAGAAGAGGGGGGGGGATAGAATTCCTTTAGTGCGACAGCAAAGGCCAAATTAATATGATCAAAAAATCCTCTTTAGAAGAAGGACGGGAATTGTAACAGTCTGAGAGATCTAGGAATAGAGAGGGATTCCTCTACAGACGTCAATAAGAAAAATCTGTAAAAGGGACATTGTACACTAGATTTTTTTTTGCATAAATGTTTTGTAGATGATCCATAAATATACCCCATCTGGAAGAATTTTAAAGAAAGTGTATAATTTATATTTAAATAACATTGCGCCGACTTTCAGATTCCTAACCAAGCTCCACAGTGTCAATATACACCCATGTACACACATATATACACATACATCCACTCCCTGGTAATCTCCCGACTTGACTACTGTAATAACCTACTAACTGGCCTCCCTTTCTCCCGCCTCTCCCCTTTTCAATCCATCCTAAATGCCTCTGCTAGGCTAATCCACCTCTCCCGACGTTCAGTATCTACTGCACCTCTCTGCGAGTCCCTTCACTGGCTACCCATCCACAGTAGAATTAAATTCAATATTCTCATCCTGACCTACAAAGCCCTTACCAACGCAGCCCCCCCGTACCTGTCCTCACTCATCAACAAATACACTCCAGCCCGCCCCCCTAAGATCCAACAATGACCTGCTCCTTGCATCTTCTACCATCACCTCCTCCCATGATAGGCTACAGGACTTCTCTCGTGCGGCACCAACCATCTGGAATGCACTTCCTAGAGCTGTCAGATTCTCCCCTAACCTTTCCTCCTTTAAACGCTCCCTAAAGACCTATCTGTTCATGGAAGCCTATCTCCAAATCAGTAACAAATGAATTCCACTTGCCTAATTACTGCCCCCATCTAACTCCACACTAACATCATTCTCACCTTTGCAGTCCCCACTTCCTGTTTCTCACCCTCCTACCCATCTAGATTGTAAGTTCCCACGGGAACAGGGCCCTCAATTCCCCCTGTATTTGTTTGTTAAACTTTGTCTGGTGTCTTTTATATTGTACTGTACTTTTATTTTTGTACCCATGGACAGCGCTGCAGAATCTGTTGGCGCTTTATAAATAAAGAATAATAATAATAATACATAAGCATACATAACATGTACATGAATACACCTAGACACACGGCACATGCATATATGCACCTACATATGTATACCTAAAAACAAGTATAGGAACACACACACACATAATATATATATATATATATATATATATATATATATATATATATACACATATATATATACATATATATATATATATATATATATATATATATATATATATATATAAATAAATAAATATATACATACACCCACATATACTCATTTTCATATGCATGCATAAAAACGAGCAAAGGTATATATATATATATATATATATAAAGATATTAGCAACAGGAGAGCACTCTCACTTACAAAAAACACATGCCAGGGTGCAAGCAAAAAAATGAATAATATTAATGAACAGATGGCTGCACTCACTGGTCCTTTTCAAACATATTTATTTCTGTGACGTTTCGGGGACCTGCCTTGCATGTACGCGCGCTCACTGAGATGTAGCAGCCCTGAGGTAGGAAAATGCTAAGTTTACTCAGTTATCTATTGATCTAATTACGCACATTTGTTTTGCTACTTGTTCTTGTCCCCAAAGTGTAGTAATAACATCATCGAATTTGACTAATAAGGCATTGGTAGAATAGGACTTAGACATGGCTATATAGTTTGTGAATAGCAGCGTGTCCGCAACATATTAAGATTATAGGTTTGATACTATAAACATATAATAGGAATGCTATATCATTTTGTCAGTTATATATGATTTTCTGCTGTTGTTATTACTGATGTGATTGTTATTTTTATGTTCTGTATATATCACTGTTGATGTATTGTGTTCACTGTGTTTGGGTGGTTGCTATGACAACCTTTGGCGGTTTTTTCCACTTTGTGGGGGGTGGGGTCTTTATTTGTTTGTATTAGTGGGTATAAAGGGATGCATTTTGTATGTGTCCTCTGTCTGAGGAAGGGGATACGGTCCCCGAAACGTCACAGAAATAAATATGTTTGAAAAGGACCAGTGAGTGCAGCCATCTGTTCATTAATATATATATATATATATATATATATATATATATATATATATATATATATATATATATACACATACAAATACATATATACATACACACACACTGCACAAATATTCAACCCATTTACTATTAATCAGATAGATTACGAGTTTTGAGCGCTATAGAGAAATTAACGAACGCAACAAAAGTTACGTTATTTAATTTCCTATAGCGCTGCTATTACAAGTTTGCAAACATGCGCCTTTTGCGTGCGATATGGTTGTGTTGAGCTCCATACCGCACACAATCAGAGCGCTGCTGAGAAGTGCTTGTGCACGATTTCCCCATAGACATCAATGGAAGAGCTGGCAAAAAAAAAACAACTAACACCTGCGATTGGGGAAACAAAAGTTCTGTAACGCAGCCCCATTGATGTCTATGGGGAAATAAAAAGACAGTTTAAACCTAACACCCTAACATAAACCCGAGTCTAAACACCCCTAATCTTCTGCCCCCAACATCGCTGACGCCTGCCTACAGTTATTAACCCCTAATCTGCCGCTCCCGATATCGCCGCTACCTAAACAAAATTATGAACCTCTAATCTGCCACTCCTGATATCGCCGCCACTATACTACATTTATTAACCCCTAAACCGCCAGCCCCCTACATCGCAACAAGCTAACCCCTAAACCTAACCCTAATGTAACCCTAACCCTAACGTAAACCGAACGTAACTCTAACCCTAACACCCCCTAACTTTAACATAATAAAAACATAGCTAAATTAAATTTACAATTATTAACTAAATAAACCTATTAACCCCTAAACACCAGCCCCCCCAGATCGCAACAAGCTAAATTAAACTATATTAACCCCTAAACCTAACCCTAACGTAACCCTAATCCTAACCATAGCCCTAAACCTAGCCCTAACCCCCTTAACTTTAACATAATTAAATTAGATCTAAATTAAATTTATAATAATTAACTAAATAATACCTATTAAAAACTAAATACTTACCTGTGAAATAAAACCTAAGCTAGCTACAATACAACTAATAGTTACATTGTATCTAGCTTAGGTTTTATTTTTATTTAACAGGTAAGTTTGTATTTATTTTAACGAGGTAGACTAGTTAGTAAATGGTTATTAACTATTTACTATTAACTACCTAGTTAAAATAAATACAAACTTACCTGTGAAATAAAACCTAAGCTGCCTTACACTAAAACCTAACATTACAAAAAATAAAAAACCTACATTACAAAAAATAAAAAAAACTATCATTACAAAAAAACAACAACAAAATGATCAAACAAAATTAAAGATTAATCCAATTCTAATACCATTAAAAAATACCCCAAAATAAAAAAACCTTCTCTAGAATAAAATACCAAGGGCCCTTAAAGGGCCTTTTGGGGAGCCCTTGAATAGGGCCTTTTGTAGGGCATTGCCCTGAGATAAACAGCTCTTTTACTTTAAAAAGAATACAAAGACAACCCTCACACTATACAAACCCCCACCCCCCAAACTACCAAGGGCCCTTAAAAGGGCATTTTGGGGGCCCTTAAAAGGGCCGTTTGTAGGGCATTGCCCTGAGATAAAAAGCTTTTACACCCCCTAAAAATATACATTACACAAAATAACAAACAAATTATTAAAAATAAAAAAGAATTACACCTAATCTAATAGCCCTATTTAAAATTAAAAAGCCCACTTAAAATAAAAAAGCCCCTAGCCTACAATAAACTACCAATGGCCCTTAAAAGGGCCTTTTGTGGGGCATTGCAAAGATATCAGCTCTTTTACCTGCAAATACAAACCCCTCCCCCGACAGTTATTTTAGATCGTTTTTTTTTATTTGGGGGGGTTGGTTTGGTGGTGGGTTTTACTGTTGGGGGGGGGTGTTTGTATTTTTTTTACAGGTAAAAGAGCTGATATCTTTGGGGCAATGCCCCACAAAAGGCCCTTTTAAGGGCTATTGATAGTTTATTTGATAATTTGTTATTTTTCGTAATTTAGTGGGGGTTTTTTTTTGTAATTTAGTTAGTTTTTATTTTTTGTAATTAGATACTTTTTGTAATTTTTTTATTGGTAGTTTAGTTTTATTTAATTGGTAGTTAGTTTAATTTTAGTTTAATAATTATAATAGTTTAATTGTTAGTTTAAATTTTTTTTTTTAATTTGACAGGTAAGTTTTAATTTAATTTAAGATAGGGAAATTGTAATTTTAACCCCTTAATGACCGGACCATTTTTCAATTTTCTTACCCTTAATGACAATGGCTATTTTTACATTTCTGCTGTGCTTGTGTTTAGCTGTAATTTTCCTCTTACTCGTTTACTGTACCCACACATATTATATACCGTTTTTCTCGTCATTAAATGGACTTTCTAAAGATACCATTATTTTCATCATATCTTATAATTTACTAAAAAAAAAATGATAAAATATGAGGAAAAAATGGAAAAAAACACACTTTTTCTAACTTTGACCCCCAAAATCTGTTACACATCTACAATCACCAAAAAACACCCATGCTAAATAGCTTATAAATTTTGTCCTGAGTTTAGAAATACTCAATGTTTACATGTTATTTGCTTTTTTTGCAATTTATGGGGCAATAAATACAAGTAGCACTTTGCTATTTCCAAACCACTTTTTTTTCAAAATTAGCGCTAGTTACTTTGGAACCCTGATATCTGTCAGGAATACCTGAATATCCCTTGACATGTATATAATTTGTTTTAGAAGACATCCCAAAGTATTGATCTAGGCCCATTTTGGTATATTTCATGCCACCATTTCACCGCCAAATGCGATAAAAAAAAAAAAAGTTCACTTTTTCACAAATTTTGTCACAAACTTTAGGTTTCCCACTGAAATTATTTACAAACAGCTTCTGCAATTATGGCACAAATGGTTGTAAATGCTTCTCTGGGATC
The DNA here is from genome assembly GCF_027579735.1 of Bombina bombina. Taxonomy (NCBI): domain Eukaryota; kingdom Metazoa; phylum Chordata; class Amphibia; order Anura; family Bombinatoridae; genus Bombina; species Bombina bombina. Next base: position 210,988,790 of record NC_069505.1, read on the forward strand.
CCCTTTTTCAGAAATAACAGACTTATATGGCTTTGTGGTTGCTTTTTGGTAATTAGAAGGCCGCTAAATGCCGCTGCGCACCACACGTGTATTATGTCCAGGAGTGAAGGGGTTAATTAGGGAGCTTGTAGGGAGCTTGTAGGGTTAATTTTAGCTTTAGTGTAGTGTAGTAGACAACCCCAAGTATTGATCTAGGCCCATTTTGGTATATTTTATGCCACCATTTCACCGCCAAATGCGAGCAAATAAAAAAAAAAACTTTACATTTTTCACAATTTTAGGTTTCTCACTGAAATTATTTACAAACAGCTTGTGCAATTATGGCACAAATTGTTGTAAAAGCTTCTCTGGGATCCCCTTTGTTCAGAAATAGCAGATTTATATGGCTTTGGCGTTGCTTTTTGGTAATTAGAAGGCCGCTAAATGCTGCTGCGCACCACACGTGAATTATGCCCAGCAGTGAAGGGGTTAAATTAGGTAGCTTGTAGGGAGCTTGCAGGGTTAATTTTAGAGATCAGCCTCCCACCTGACACATCCCACCCCCTGATCCCTCCCAAACAGCTCTCTTCCCTCTCCCACCCCACAATTGTTACCACCATCTTAAGTACTGGCAGAAAGTCTGCCAGTACTAAATAAAAGAGTTTTTTTTTTTTTTAAATAAAAATTATAAAATATTTTAGTTGTGATGGACCCCTGCCTTAGCACCAACCTCCCTTATCCCCCCTCCAGCTCTCTAACCCTCTCCCCTACCTAATTACCGCCATCTTGGGTACTGGCAGCTGTCTGCCAGTACCCAGTTTGGCCCCACAAACCAAACTATTTTAATGTTATTTATAACTTTTATTTGTATGCTTAATTATTTCTGTAGTGTAGCAGCCCCCCCACAATACCCCCACCCCCTCCCCCTCCCAGATCCTTTTAAATGTAAAAAAAAAAAAAAAACTTTTTTCCCCTTCCTTTTTCATTGGTGTCAGTGGGGCTAATGTGCGCATGTTCACGTGCACATGCACGCGCGCCCACGTGCACACGCGCGCGCATCGTGCACGCGTGCACACACGCTCCCTCCTCCCACCAGACAAAGGCACCATCGGCACCATCACTACCGGTGCAGAGAGGGCCACAGAGTGGCTCTCTCTGCATCGGAGGCTTGTAAAGGGGTATTGCAGGATGCCTCCATATCGAGGCATCACTGCAATACCCTCAGAGCTGCTGGAAGTGATTGTGATCACTTCCAGCACTCTGTTAGACAACTGACGTACCAGGTACGTCCATTGTCATTAACTGCTTGTTAATGCATGACGTACCTGGTACGTCAGTTGTCATTAAGGGGTTAATATAAAGTTAGCTGGTCGTTAGGTTTAGGAGTTACTAGTTTAAATTCGTTTATTTCATTGTGGGGGCTTTCGGTTTAGGGGTTAATAGTTTATTTTAGTATATTTCATTGTGGGGGGCTTGTGGTTTAGGGGTTAATAGGTTTATTATAGCCGCGGTGTGGACAGATGGCAGATTAGGGGTTAAAAATATTTAAATAGTGTTTTTTATGCGGGAGGGCAGCAGTTTAGGGGTTAATAACTTAAGTATAGTGGTGACGATGTCGGGGAGTGGCGGAATAGGGGTTAATAATTTTTTTTAGTGGCAGTGATGTCGGGAGCGGCAGATTAGGGGTTAATAAATGTATTATAGTGTTTTTTATGCGGAGGGCCTCGGTTTAGGGGTTAATGGGTAGTTTATGGGTGTTTAGTGCACTTTGTAGCAGTTTAGTTATGAGTTTTATGTTACAGCTTTGTAGTGTAAAACTCATAACTACTGACTTTAGATGGCGTTACAGATCTTGTAATTTCAGGCTGTAACGCTCACTTTTTAGCCTCACCGCAAAACTTGTAATACCGGCGTTATGGGAATCCCATGAAAAAACGTCATTTTTACGTGTGCGAGACTGACGTTGCGGTACAGGCTAAAAGGTGTACAGTACACCTATACCGACAAAACTTGTAATAGCTGCGGTGCTGTTTTAATGCTGAAAATGTCATATTTTCCGCGTTACAAGCCGCAACACAAAACTTGCAATCTAGCTGAATGAGACCTAGGCATGAGTGATGCATATACTATCTGCACACAAAAAAAAGCCTTAATGAAGGTTAATAAACCCAAAAATATTAAAGTCTTCCAACAGGTTTATAAAATAAAATAGTTTCATGTAGGCAAAAAATACTTATATAAAAAATAGCCTAAATCTGGCTTATATACGATGAAGCCTAATATAGGCTAATATATATATATTTTTTAATATCACCTAAAACAGGGTTATCATATAATCTAGCCTAATATAGGCTAATTTATCCTAAAATGATATGTACAGCATTGAAGTTTAATTATATTATTAGGAAGATGTGAGTAAAATAAGGGAATTATCACATTTTTCAGAATGTGTAGAAAACTCATTACATTTACTAAAAAGTACCCATACATTAGAATCCAACCACAGGCAGCTTGCGCACCCTGCTGTCACCAAACCACAGCCTGATGCGCGTCTGCCGAAGCTGGAGGAGAGGGGTAACACACTATGCACGAACCAAGTTGTTAGGCCGAGATGAGAGAGACCTGTAACAGCTGCACGAGCAACCTTAGTGCACAGTCACGTGGAAGTGATTGGGCCGAGATCGTTAGAAGGAGGCCAGAAGTGAATGAGACAGATAGTGTGTCTGATAGCTGGCTAAGACACCTCCTAACGATACTGGAAGCGGTGGGAGGAGAGGGATCTGGTGCGGCCTGGAGTACAGGCCGGCAATGTGCGTGGCCTGGAGTTCGGGCCGGGATTGTTAGGAAGAGGCCAGAAGCAGCCAAGACGTCAAAAGATATGTGTCTGATAACAGGCCAAAGATCTCCTCCTAATGATTCCGGAAACAGGATTAAGAGATCCGGATTGGCCCATATGACGGGTCGCACCGGTAAGATAGGAAAACTTGTGCAGCAGTATAAAACATATGGCCGCTGCACGCACTATCACCAACAAAAGTATAGAAACACAAATTGACACACAATTTTACAAAGCTATGAAATATAGAACTAACATAAGAGATAGAAAAAGAAAATAGTAAAATGTTATTTGCTTCAGAAGATGAAAGCATAGATTACCACATACGTAATAATGATAAAAGGTTTTTAGACATCAAAATACATCAGAAATTAGGAAAGAAACCTATATAAGTAATCTACAGTATTCTTAAACAAAGATAAACAGATCAGAGACTTATAAGAATCTAAATACATTAAAATTTGAGGAACAAATGAATACATGACCTGCTGTCTGGAAGCAGCAAAGAAAAGAGGAAGTGCTGGACTTGTTCATTACAGTTTATTAGGCTGCTGCGTGCTGATTGGTGCAGCTTTGTTACTATGTTATTTATTTTTTTCTCTGTATGCTTTCTTTGCTGCTGTTTGTAAAGATTTGATGCAAAATATGAAGCCTCCTGTCTAACCATAAAATTCAAAAAGTATTTTTTTCCCTTATGTTATTTATTTTTTCTCTGTATGTTTTCTTTGCTGCTGTTTGGATTCAGTAACGATTTGATGCAAAATATGAAGCCGCCTGTCTAACCATAAAATTCAAAAAGTATTTTTTTCCCTTATTGTAAATTCATTTTCCTTGCCTCTGCTAGTGGGCTTAACAGGGGCGTTCCATAGGCCTAGCTTAAATGTCTCCAACAAGTCTGGTATTCTGTAGACATTTTCCCCTGGAGATCTCACTGTTTTTTCTTGCAAGGGGCTGAGATTGTGCCAAAATAAACAAAATACTTTTTATCCTAATAGAAAAACGTGTACAAAAATAGAGGGGATGTAAGTTACTATACATATACTAAAAGCAGAGTAGTCTAATTTGTATTGACTGCAGTATTTAATTTTAAAGTATTCCTCTTGATAACTTTCACCTAGATTACAAGGTTTGCGCTATAGAGGGAGCTAAATGAATGCAACAAAAGTTGCGTTATTTCACCCTCTATAGTGTTGCCATTACAAGTTTTTGAAAAGCCACCTTGTGCGTGCGATATGGTGGCGATGAGCTCCATACCACACAAAATCCAAGGGCTGAGAATACATGTTTGTGCACGCTTTCCCCATAGAGTTCAATGGGGATAGACCTGAAGCGCGGAATGGCGATCGCCGTAACACAACCCCATTGATCTCTATGGGGAAAAAAGTTACGTTTAAACCTAACACCCTGACATAAACCCCTAGTCTAAACACCCCTAATCCGCCGCCCCTGAAATCACCGACACCTAAATAAAGTTATTAACCAATAATCTGCCACCTGGACATCGCCAACCCTGAAATAAATTTATTAAATCCTAATCTGCTGCTCCCAAAAAAAACTAAGTTTAAACTAACAATTATCCTATCACAGCTATTATACTAAAATTAAAATAACTACAAATTAAATAAACTAAATTATACATTAAAAAAACTAACACTACTAAAAAAATAAATTCTTAAATTACAAAAAATAAAAAATACTAAATTACAAAACATAACAAACACTAAATTACAAAAAAAACAAACACTAAATTACAAAAAATAACAAATGAAATTATCCAAAATAAAAACAATTACACCTAATCTAATAGCCCTATGAAAATAAAAAAGCCCCCCCAAAATAAAAAAACCCTAGCCTACAATAAACTACAAATAGCCCTTAAAATGGCCTTTTGTGGGGTATTGCCCTAAAAAAAATCAGCTCTTTTCCCTGTAAAAAAAATACAACGACCCCCCCAACAGTAAAACCCACCACCCAACAAACCCCCCAAAATAAAAAAACCTAACTCTAACAAAAACCTAAACTACCCATTGCCCTGAAAAGGGCATTTGTATAAGCATTGCCCTTTAAATGGCATTTAGCTCTTTTGCATTGCCCTGAAAAGGGCATTTAGCGCTTTTAAAGAAAGCCCAAACCCTAATCTAAAAAAAAATTGGCTATTCAAATCAGCCAATAGAATTTCAGTAGCTCTCATCCTATTGGCTGATTTGAATTTCAAAAATAAATTTAAAGCCAATAGGAATGCAAGGGACGCCATTTTGAAAAGTCTCCCTTGCATTGAAGATTCAGTGTACAGCAGCGACCATATGAATAGGATGCTCCGCACCAGATGTCTTCAAGGATGGGCCCAGTCCGCGCCGCCGGGATGAAGATAGAAGACGACGCCGGGATGAAGATAGAAGATGCCGCTTGGATGAAGATAGAAGACGCAGCCTGGATGGATGAAGACCTCGCTGCCTAGATGAAGACTTCTCGCCGCCTGGATGTCTGGACTTCAAAAACTGTAAGTGGATCTTCGGGGGTTAGTGTTAGTTGGGGGGGGGGGTAAAAATCCCTTCATTGTTTTTATAATAGTGTACATTCTGATAAACTTTATGACCAATTTTACTCCAGTAACACCTGAGGGATTCTTTGGAGCTAAAGAAAAAAAAAATTCCAATTATATCCAACAAAAAAACAAAGGAAGGGAAGTCACCCTAATAATGTAAGTAATAATTTTATCCTTGTCTATAAAGGTTTGTGCTTGTTCAGGAGTTTCAAAAACAATAAAGTCATTGCCAGATTTAATTCTCAGTTTGGCTGGGTATAGAAATGAGATAAATTTTCCCTCTTTCACTAGTTGTGCACAGATACTTGAAAAGAGTCTCCTTTTAGATGCAGTATGAAAAGTCCTGGAATAGCAGCAACCTTCCATCATTATAAGTTAGGTGTTGCATTCTTCTGAAAGCTCTCCATTTGGCTTGGTAGTTTAAGTATTTTACAACAACCGGTCTTGATCTGTTTGATCTCTGATCAGATACATCCAGCGCTCTCCCTGTTCTGTGCGCTCTTTCCACTGCAAATTTAGATCTTGATCCTTCCAACTTCAGTAGTGAGGGTAGGATTTCTTCAGAGAACTGTATCAGACTGTCGACTTTAACTTCTTCAGAGAGACCTATTATCCTCAGGTTATTACGCTTGCTTCTGTCCTCCAGTTATTCTAGTTTGGCAATTAATTTAATATTTTGTTTCAAAATCAGATCATATTTATGGTCAATATAGTTTGGTTTATCTTCACAATCCGATACCCTTTGCTCCAACTCAGTGAGCCTACTATTTTGATTTTTTATTTCCTCCATTATAGTTGATAGTTTTATATTGATCTCCTCTATTTTTGGAAATATAAGAGCAGAGACTTGGGTGGCTATGTTGTTAGCCTCACTTGCTTCTTCCACTTTATTTTTCAACAGAGAGCTCCCAGAGGTATTTATATTTTTAGGATTTTTCCATTCTCCCTGTTTATACTTGGGGGACATTTTCTGAGATTTTAGGTATTTGTCCATCAGAACTTCACATAACAAATTCCTTTTAATATTAGCCTTCTCTCCTCCCTCTCCTGTATTAACTTGTACTATATGTTTGTTACCCCACAGTTGATCTCTTACGGATAAATATCAGGTGCACTTTCTTAAGATTAGGTCTATAGCCTTGGTTATATTGATGTTGACAGGAGATATGAATCCCAAATTACGTGAACCACCTGTTTGCCCCAAATGTCCAGTCTATGCCTGAGAGGGACCTTTTTACTTTATACAACAGGGATTAACAGGCCTCTGTTTTTTCCCGGCCTGAAGAGTTTCAAAGTCTCTGTTGCTCTCTACTGTAAAGTTTGCAAGAATCCCATAAATCCAATCTCCACTCCTCTTTGCACAGTAGTGAGACAATTCCAAATTATTTTTAGCTGTATAGAATATCACCTGAAACTGATTAAATTATGGTGTGGGTGTGCATAGCGTAAAGGCTTCAGAGATTTTATATCCAATATATTTTGAATCTTACTTTCCTAGCACCGTACTTAAGCACTCTGTTCTTATACACAGTTCTATACAGATAAAAATTGTTACAGCTTGGGAGCAGAAATACTTTCAAAGCATGCAGGGGTTAAGTACATCTTAATCTTTCTCCAGAACAGCAATGCCTTCCTGCCCTGTCGTTGTGCTTAGTTAGTCGGTTGTACTTTACAGAGCTCCCAAAAAAGCCATAACATGTAAAGGTTAGAGCAGTGATTTTTAACCTTTTTTTTGCCGTGGCACACTTTTTTACATTAAAAAATCCTGTGGCACACCACCATCCCAAAATTTTAAAAAAATCACACATTGTAGCCTAATACAGCATATATATATATATACTTACAAACGCACACATACTGCATGTATTGTGCTGTTATGCCATGCCTCCTACAAACTACCCCTGCACTGGGAGTAAAAAACAAGCAAAGATTAAAAAATATGTCACACTGTTGTCACCTGAGGATCTCTCACGGCACACTGGGTTAGAGGGTGTGTATAAAGTTAGACATTCAGAGGTCTTATCTCCAGTCTCTTCTGCACATAAATCTAATTCCCACAGTTTTTTTACACAGTCCAGTACAGATAATAGTTAATTCAGCTTGAGAGCAGCTTCACTTTCACACTATGCAAGAGTAAAAAATGCACCTTTAACTTTCTCTAGGGCTGCGGTGCCTCTGTATCTTCTTGCTCTGCCGTTATACTTGACTCCTTTATCTGTGCTTTGCAAACTCCCCAGGGGGGCAGAATTTATCTGCTGTAAGAATTAGATGAAAGTAACCCCTTGATGGGGTTTTTCTCAGGCTGGCTCACTATCTGCTAAGACCCTAAGCCACCTCTTCGTGACGCGGTGCTAAAGGGACATCCAATCTGTCTCACTAATCGTCACCTACAAACCTGCACTGACTGCACGGTTTGGTTGTCTTTGGCAGCTTACGGTGCCTGGGTGAAGTCCCCTTCTAATTAAAGGGCCACTAAACCCAAAATCTTTCTTTCATGATTCAGATAGAGAATAGAAATTTAAACAACATTACAATTTACTTCTATTATTTATTTTGCTTCATTTTTTAGATATCCTTAGTTGAAGAAAAAGCAATGCACATGGTGAGCCAATCAGACAAGGCTTCTATGTGCATCAACCAATAAGCAGCTACTGAGCATATCCATATATGCTTTCCAGCAAAGAATATCAAAAGAATAAAACAAATTAGATAATAGAAGTAAATTAGAAAGATGTTTAAAATTGCATTCTCTTTCTAAATCATGAAAGAAAAAATGTGGGTTTCATGTCCCTTTAAGCGTGGTTCTGTGGTCCAAAATCCAACCACCGCTCACTTCACCGCCCTTCTGATGCACGCTGCTCTCCTAAATGCGTGACGCAGAGACGTCACCACTCGGCACCTCCCCCCATCTCCCTCACCTTTGTGCAATATTATAGTGCTGTTGCACAATTTTAGATGCCCATGGTAAATAGTTATTAGTTGCCTTGGCCCAACTGCATTAACGTATTCTCCCACAGACTTCAATGCAGCATGAAAGTGGGGGGGAAAACTAACACCATACTTGCGTGCAAACCCGATCGCATTTAACCAAAGTGTGCTAACCCGACATGAAATATTAATATTTTACATTCCAATGTTCTTCACATAGCCGAATATGTTCTATTTATTCTTAAATACATATTTCTATATATACATATATATATAGCTATATATATCTATATATATATATATATCTGATGTTTTTTGGTAAAATATATATCAATATATACTGTATATATCATTTTATATAGGTATAGATATATACACACACACACATATATTCCCTTATATAGAACATTGGCATGTGAAATATTTACAGTAAATACATAAACACTTTATTAAATATAAATATGAATATTGCATAAATATGATTTTATATGTTTTCAGCTACTTGACTGCAAAGGGCTCCAATGCACTTATATATACGTCTATATATGAATACCTATGTATTTATGTGTTTATATGTGTATATATGTCTGTAAATAGATGTATCCACATGTAAAGACATAAATACATATGTACACACACATATATATATACACATACATATACATATTTAGAGATGTATACATATGTATCTCTATGTTAAAGCCCTTCGCATGTCCTTTTTTTTCTTCTAACACCTGAGTCCTCATATATTTGAGCCCTTATAACTCTTTAATGCAATTTTGTTTTGCAATAATTTTTCTTAGTGTTATTATGAGTGTAACTGTAATTATCGCTTGTGCGCAACAGTTAGCGCGCCACTTGTAGTCTAGCCCATAGTCTGTTGATCTCCTATTTTGAACTCTGACCTTTGTGCCATTTTGATCTGTCTCCTGCTAATTTGAACTGATTCTCTGGTACCCTTGAGCTCCACTTACTTTGCCATTTATGTCTGTCTCCCATTTTGAATATGAAACTATGAAACATATTTACAAATATACCATAATAGGACCAACAGCCAACTGAATGTTTGTTTAATGTTGTTATTAACAACACTATAAAATGTTAATTACAATAAAAACAAAAAGATGGGAAGGGATTATTTGCACACATGCTAAGGAAAGATTATTAAAGAGTCAGTTAAGTCACAATTTAACTTTGATGTCGATAAAAATGCAATTTTAAAGACATTTTCAATTTAGTTCTATTATCAAATTTGCTTTGTTTTCTCTGTACCCTTTGCTGAAGAGTAAAATTAGATATGCTCAGGAGCCGCAATGCCCACATCAGGTAAGCCAATAAAAAGTGGCATATTTGTGCAGCCACCAATCACCAGCTAACTCCCAGTAGCATTGCTGATCCTAAGCCTACCTACATATTTTTACAACAAATGAACAAAGCAAATTCGATAATAGAAGTGAATAAAAAGTTGTTTAAAGTTACATGTTTTATCTAAATCATAAAGGTTTTATTTTTACTTAGAGACCAGAAACCACAATAAAGCACGTGCAAGGCTGTTATCAGTAGTAATTAGGGTTCCTATTGGCTGCTTATTTGTCTTGCTGTGCTAATCTGCTAAAGGCCTGGGAGAACCCTGTAACATATACGGCTAGATTTAGAGTTTTGTCGGTAACGACCCGCGTAGCTAACGCATGCTTTTTTTTCCCCGCACCTTTTAAATACCGCTGGTATTTAGAGTTCACAGAATGGCTGCGTTTTCAGTGCGTTAGGCTCCAAAAAGGGAGCGTAGAGCATAATTTACCGCCACTTCAACTCTAAATACCAGCGGTGCTTACGGACGCGACCAGCTTCAAAAAAGTGCTCGTGCACGATTCCCCCATAGGAAACAATGGGGCTGTTTGAGCTGAAAAAAAACCTAACACCTGCAAAAAAGCAGCGTTCAGCTCCTAACGCAGCCCCATTGTTTCCTATGGGGAAATACTTCCTAAGTCTGCACCTTACACCCTAACATGTACCCCGAGTCTAAACACCCCTAACCTTACACTTATTAACCCCTAATCTGCCGCCCCCGCTATCGCTGACCCCTGCATATTATTATTAACCCCTAATCTGCCGCTCCGTACACCGCCGCAACCTACGTTATCCCTATGTACCCCTAATCTGCTGCCCCTAACCACGCCAACCCCTATATTATATTTATTAACCCCTAATCTGCCGCCCCCAACGTCGCATCCACATACCTACAATAATTAACCCCTAATCTGCCGACCGGACCGCACCGCTACTCTAATAAATGTATTAACCCCTAAAGCTAAGTCTAACCCTAACACTAACACCCCCCTAAGTTAAATATAATTTAAATCTAACGAAATAAATTAACTCTTATTAAATAAATTATTCTTATTTAAAGCTAAATACTTACCTGTAAAATAAACCCTAATATAGCTACAATATAAATTATAATTATATTGTAGCTATTATAGGATTAATATTTATTTTACAGGCAACTTTGTATTTATTTTAACCAGGTACAATAGCTATTAAATAGTTAATAACTATTTAATAGTTACCTAGTTAAAATAATTACAAAATTACCTGTAAAATAAATCCTAACCTAAGTTACAATTAAACCTAACACTACACTATCAATAAATTAATTAAATAAAATACCTACAAATAAATACAATGAAATAAACTAACTAAAGTACAAAAAATTAAAAAAGAACTAAGTTACAAAAAATAAAAAAAATATTTACAAACATTAGAAAAATATTACAACAATTTTAAACTAATTACACCTACTCTAAGCCCCCTAATAAAATAACAAAGACCCCCAAAATAAAAAAATGCCCCACCCTATTCTAAAATTAAAATAGAAAAGCTCTTTTACCTTACCAGCCCTGAAAAGGGCCCTTTGCGGGGCATGCACCAAAGAATTCAGCTCTTTTGCCTGTAAAAAAAAAACCATACAATACCCCCCCAACATTACAACCCACCACCCACATACCCCTAATCTAACCCAAACCCCCCTTAAATAAACCTAACACTAAGCCCCTGAAGATCTCCCTACCTTGTCTTCACCACGCCGGGTTCACCGATCGATCCAGAAGAGCCTCCGATGTCTTGATCCAAGCCCAAGCGGGGGGCTGAAGATATCCATGATCCGGCTGAAGTCTTCATCCAAGCGGGAGCTGAAGAGGTCCATGATACGACTGAAGTCTTCTATCAAGCGACATCTTCAATCTTCTTTCTTCCGGATCCATGTAGTTCATCCCGCCGACGCAGAACATCCATCTTCACCGACGACTTCCCAACGAATGAAAGACTTCAGTCGGATCATGGACCTCTTCAGCTCCCACTTGGATGAAGACTTCAGCCGGATCATGGACATGTTCAGCCCCCCGCTTGGGCTTGGATCAAGACATCGGAGGCTCTTCTGGATTGATCGGTGAACCCGGCGTGGTGAAGACAAGGTAGGGGCTTAGTGTTAGGTTTATTTAAGGGGGGTTTGGGTTAGATTAGGGGTTTGTGGGTGGTGGGTTGTAATGTTGGGGGGGGGGTATTGTATGGGTTTTTTTTTTACAGGCAAAAGAGCTGAATTCTTTGGAGCATGCCCCGCAAAGGGCCCTTTTCAGGGCTGGTAAGGTAAAAGAGCTTTTCTATTTTAATTTTAGAATAGGGTAGGGCATTTTTTTATTTTGGGGGTCTTTGTTATTTTATTAGGGTGCTTAGAGTAGGTGTAATTAGTTTAAAATTGTTGTAATATTTTTCTAATGTTTGTAAATATTTTTTTATTTTTTGTAACTTAGTTCTTTTTTATTTTTTGTACTTTAGTTAGTTTATTTCATTGTATTTATTTGTAGGTATTGTATTTAATTTATTTATTGATAGTGTAGTGTTAGGTTTAATTGTAACTTAGGTTAGGATTTATTTTACAGGTAATTTTGTAATTATTTTAACTAGGTAGCTATTAAATAGTTAACTATTTAATAGCTATTGTACCTGGTTAAATTAAATACAAAGTTGCCTGTAAAATAAATATTAATCCTAAAATAGCTACAATATAATTATAATTTATATTGTAGCTATATTAGGGTTTATTTTACAGGTAAGAATTTAGCTTTAAATAGGAATAATTTATTTAATAAGAGTTAATTTATTTTGTTAGATGTAAATTATATTTAACTTAGGGGGGTGTTAGTGTTAGGGTTAGACTTAGCTTTAGGGGTTAATACATTTATTATAGTAGCGGTGTGGTCCGGTCGGCAGATTAGGGGTTAATAATTGTAGGTGGAGGCGACGTTGGGGGCGGCAGATTAGGGGTTAATAAATATAATATAGGGGTCGGCTGTGTTAGGGGCAGCAGATTAGGCGTACATAGGTATAATGTAGGTTGCAGTGGTGTACGGAGCGGCAGATTAGGGGTTAAAAAAAATATGCAGGTGTCAGCGATAGCGGGGGCGGCAGATTAGGGGTTAATAAATATTATGTAGGTGTCGCGGTATTAGGGGCAGCAGATTAGGGGTACATAGGGATAACGTAGGTGGCGGCGGTGTGCGGTCGGCAGATTAGGGGTTAAAAAATTTTAATAGAGTGGCGGCGATGTGGGGGGGCCTCGGTTTAGGGGTACATAGGTAGTTTATGGGTGTTAGTGTACTTTAGAGCACAGTAGTTAAGAACTTTATGAACCGTCGTTAGCCCAGAAAGCTCTTAACTCCTGACTTTTTTCTGCGGCTGGAGTTTTGACGTTAGATTTCTAACGCTCACTTCAGCCATGACTCTAAATACCGGCGTTAGAAAGATCCCATTGAAAAGATAGGATACGCAATTGACGTAAGGGGATCTGCAGTATGGAAAAGTCGCGGCTGCAAAGTGAGCGTTAGACCCTTACCTGACTGACTCTAAATACCAGCGGTATCCCAAAACCAGCGTTAGGAGCCTCTAACGCTGGTTTTGACGGCTAACGCCAAACTCTAAATCTAGCCGATAGGCTTTTGCATGTTGAGCCAATCACAGTGTAGGAAATTTGTAAGTCCCAGAATTAGTGCAAAGGTAACGTGGGGCACATTAATGCCAACAGAAGTGCTTCTAATGAATTTGTTGTTATTAAAGGGACAGAATGGTTACTAGTCACCCTGCTGTTTCTCCTCCTTTCCCTGTGCTGGTTAGTGAAGCTCCACATTTTTCAGCAAAGAATAACATGACAACGATTTACAATTCATAATAGGAAACAGCTGGAAGTATTCTTAGAAACTGTATGCCCTATCTTAAAGGGACATGAAACCTATTTTTTTTATTTCAATATTCAGATAGAGCAGCAATTTTAAACAACTTTCTAATTTACTTCTATTAACAATTTTTATTTTTTCTCTTAGCATCTTTTGTTGAAAAGCAGGGTTGTAAGCTTAGGAGCCGGCCCATTTTTGGAGCACTATATGGCAGCAGTTTTGCAAGAATGTTACCCATTTGCAAGAGCTCTAGATGGCAGCACTGTTTCCTGTCATGTAGTGCTCCAGATGCTACCTAGGTATCTCTTCAACACAGAATATCATGGAAACAAAGCAAATCTGATAATAGAAGTAAACTGGAAACTCTTTTAAAATGTTCTGTCTGAGTCACAAAATCATTTTTTGGGGGTTTCATGTCCCTTTAATTGTGAAAGAAGTGCAACTAGTATTCACCTAGATTTAGAGTTTTGCGTTAGAAGGGGTGCGTTAGCTACGCGTGTTTTTTTCCCCCCGCACCTTTTAACCAACGCTGGTATTTAGAGTTCTCTGAAGGGCTGCGTTAGGCTCCAAAAAGGGAGCGTACAGGCATATTTACCGCAACTTCAACTCTCAATACCAGCGTTGCTTACGGACACGGCCAGCTTAAAAAACGTGCTCGTGCACGATATCCCCATAGGAAACAATGGGGTAGTTTGAGCTGAAAAAAAACCTAACACCTGCAAAAAAGCAGCGTTCAGCTCCTAACGCAGCCCCATTGTTTCCTATGGGGAAACACTTCTTAAAGGGACACTGTAACCAAAGTTTTTCTTTCGTGATTCAGATTGAGCATGAAATTTTAAGCAACTTTCTAATTTACTCCGATTATCAAATTTTCTTCATTCTCTTGGTATCTTTATTTGAAATGCAAGAATGTAAGTTTAGATGCCGGCCCATTTTTAGTGAACAACCTGGGTTGTCCTTGCTGATTGGTGGATAAATTCATCCACCAATAAAAAAGTGCTGTCCAGAGTACTGAAACCAAAAAAAAGCTTAGATGCCTTCTTTTTCAAATAATGATAGCAAGAGAACGAAGAAAAATTAATAATAGGAGTAAATTAGAAATTTGCTTAAAATTGCATGCTCTTTCTGAAATACAAAAGAAAAAAATTGGGTTCAGTGTCCCTTTAAGTCTGCACCTAACACCCTAACATGTACCCCGAGTCTAAACAACCCTAACCTTACACTTATTAACCCCTAATCTGCCACCCCCGCTATCGCTGACCCCTGCATTTTATTATTAACCCCTAATCTGCCGCTCCGTACACCGCCGCAACCTACATTATCCCTATGTACCCCTAATCTGCTGCCCCTAACATCGCCAACCCCTATATTATATTTTTTACCCCCTAATCTGCCCCCCCCCCAACGTCGCCGCTACCTACCTACACTTCTTAACCCCTAATCTGCCGACCGGACCTCGCCACCACTATAATAAATGTATTAACCCCTAAACCGCCTCACTCCCGACTAAAAAACCCTATAATAAATAGTATTAACCCCTAATCTGCCCTCCCTAACATCGCCGCCACCTAACTTCAAGTATTAACCCCTAATCTGCCGACCTGACCTCGCCGCTATTCTAATAAATGTATTAACCCCTAAAGCTAAGTCTAACCCTAACACTAACACCCCCCTAAGTTAAATTTAATTTAAATCTAACGAAATAAAATAAATATTATTAAATAAATTAATCCTATTTAAAGCTAAATACATACCTGTAAAATAAACCCTAATATAGCTACAATATAGCAAATAATTATATTGTAGCTATTTTAGGATTTATTTTTATTTTACAGGCAACTTTGTATTGTACTAGGTACAATAGCTATTAAATAATTAATAACTATTTCATAGCTACCTAGTTAAAATAATAACAAAATTACCTGTAAAATAAATCCTAACCTAAGTTACAATTAAACCTAACACTACACTATCAATAAATTAATTAACTAAACTATCTACAATTATCTACAATTAAATCAACTAAACTAAATTACAAAAAAACAAAAACACTAAATTACAAAAAATAAAAAAAGATTACAAGAATTTTAAACTAATTACACCTACTCTAAGCCCCCTAAAAAAATAACAAAGCCCCCCAAAATAAAAAAATGCCCTACCCTATTCTAAAATAAGAAGTTAACAGCTCTTTTACCTTACCAGCCCTTATAAGGGTCTTTTGCGGGGCATGCCCCAAAGAAAACAGCTCTTTTGCATTTAAATAAACATACAATACCCCCCCAACATTACAACCCACCACCCACATACCCCTAATCTAACCCAAACACCCCTTAAAAAACCTAACACTAAGCCCCTGAAGATCTCCCTACATTATCTTCACCACGCCGGGTATCACCGATTCGTCCAGAAGAGGGTCCGAAGTCTTCATCCTATCCGGCAAGAAGAGGTCCAGAAGAGGGTCCGAAGTCTTCATCCTATCCGGCAGGAAGAGGACATCCGGACCGGTAGACATGTTCATCCAGGCGGCTTCTTCTATCTTCATCCATCCGGCGCGGAGCGGGACCATTTTGAAGCAGCCAATGCGGATCCAATGCGGAACAGCCAATAGAATGCGAGCAAAATCTGATTGGCTGATTGGATCAGCCAATCGGATTGAACTTGAATCTGATTGGCTGATTCAATCAGCCAATCAGATTTTTCCTACCTTAATTCCGATTGGCTGATAGAATCCTATCAGCCAATCGGAATTCGAGGGACGCCATCTTGGATGACGTCACTTACAGGAACCTTCATTCGTAGGGAGTCGCCGGAAGAAGAGGATGGATCTGCGTCGGCTGCTTCAAGATGGTACTGCTCCGCTCCGGATGGATGAAGATAGAAGACGCCGCCTGGATGAACATGTCTACCGGTCCGGATGTCCTCTTCTTGCCGGATAGGATGAAGACTTCGGACCCTCTTCTGGACCTCTTCTTGCCGGATAGGATAAAGACTTCGGACCCTCTTCTGGACGGATCGGTGATACCCGGCGTGGTGAAGATAAGGTAGGGAGATCTTCAGGGGCTTAGTGTTAGGTTTTTTAAGGGGTGTTTGGGTTAGATCAGGGGTATGTGGGTGGTGGGTTGTAATGTTGGGGGAGGTATTGTATGTTTATTTAAATGCAAAAGAGCTGTTTTCTTTGGGGCATGCCCCGCAAAAGGCCCTTTTAAGGGCTGGTAAGGTAAAAGAGCTGTTAACTTTTTATTTTTGAATAGGGTAGGGCATTTTTTTATTTTGGGGGCTTTGTTATTTTTTTAGGGGGATTAGAGTAGGTGTAATTAGTTTAAAATTCTTGTAATCTTTTTTTAATTTTTGTAATTTAGTGTTTGTTTGTTTTTGTAATTTAGTTTAGTTGATTTAATTGAAGATAATTGTAGATAGTTTAGTTAATTAATTTATTGATAGTGTAGTGTTAGGTTTAATTGTAACTTAGGTTAGGATTTATTTTACAGGTAATTTTGTAATTATTTTAACTAGGTAGCTATTAAATAGTTATTAACTATTTAATAGCTATTGTACCTAGTTAAAATAAATACAAAGTTGCCTGTAAAATAAATATAAATCCTAAAATAGCTACAATATAATTATAATTTATATTGTAGCTATATTAGGGTTTATTTTACAGGTAAGTATTTAGCTTTAAATAGGATTAATTTATTTAATAAGAGTTAATTTATTTCGTTAGATAAAAATTATATTTAACTTAGGGGGGTGTTAGTGTTAGGGTTAGACTTAGCTTTAGGGGTTAATACATTTATTAGAGTAGCGGCGAGGTCCGGTCGGCAGATTAGGGGTTAATACTTGAAGTTAGGTGGCGGCGATGTTAGGGAGGGCAGATTAGGGGTTAATACTATTTATTATAGGGTTTTTGAGGCGGGAGTGAGGCGGTTTAGTGGTTAATACATTTAGTATAGTGGCTGCGAGGGGTTAAGAAGTGTAGGTAGGTAGCGGCGGCATGGGGGGGCAGATTAGGGGGTAATAAATATAATATAGGGGTCGGCAATGTTAGGGGCAGCAGATTAGGGGTACATAGGGATAATGTAACTTGCGGCGGTGTGCGTTCGGCAGATTAGGGGTTAAAAATTTTTATTACAGTGGCGGCGATGTGGGGGGACCTCGGTTTAGAGGTACATAGGTAGTTTATGGGTGTTAGTGTACTTTAGAGCACAGTAGTTAAGAGCTTTATGAACCGGCGTTAGCCCATAAAGCTCTTAACTCCTGACTTTTTTCTGCGGCTGGAGTTTTGTTGTTAGAGTTCTAACGCTCACTTCAGCCAAGACTCTAAATACCAGCGTTAGAAAGATCCCATTGAAAAGATAGGATACGCAATTGACGTAAGGGGATCTGCGGTATGGAAAAGTCGCGGCTGGAAAGTGAGCGTTAGACCCTTTCATGACTGACTCTAAATACCAGCGGGCGGCCAAAACCAGCGTTAGGACCCCCTAACGCTGGTTTGGACGGCTAACGCAGAACTCTAAATCTAGGCGATTGTTTGTTTATTTAAGTTCCTTTAAAGGGACATCAAACCCCCCCAAAATCTTTCATGATTCAGATAGTACATACAATTTTAAACAGATTTCCAGTTAAATTATATTATCAAATTTTCTTAGTTTTCTTGTTATTCTTTGTTGAAAATCAGCAATGTAAGCTCATGAGTGTGCAGGTGTTTACAGCATTATATGGCAGCAGTTTTGCAACACTGTTATCATTAGCAAGAGCACTAAATGGCAGCACTATTTCCGGTCATGTAGTGCTGCAGACACGTGCACGCTACCTATCTAGCTATCTCTTCAACAAATAACATGAGAACGAAGAAAATATGATGATAAAAGTAAACTGGAAACTTCTTTACAATTGCATTCTCTAAACCAAGAAATAAAAATGTTATGTCCCTTTAATATCACTTGGGCTTTCTGACTGCAGCCTGCTGCTTTGGTGCTGCCTGTCAAGCACTGTACATGGAAGTGAAGAGGACAGCACTGGCCATGGCTGCCACTCTACCAGGGAAAAAATGTGCCAAGAGGAGCACCAAACCCCATGTCAGCCACACATGACATCCATGGCAGTGGTTCTAGAAAATAAGGCAAAAGTAACACTTATATTGCAAAGCCGTGAAGGCTGCAGACTGAGTCAGGGAGGCCTGTGGGCGGAGTCATATATGATCTTAGAGTATAGATAGGTTGAGTGTACACTGAGCCATGGGAGTGACTTGGGCAGAACTAGGCATTTTGTAGGAGTTAGGAGATCTAGGAGCATGCATATGCACAAAAGGATGTTAAGGGGCTGGGGTCATTTTTGCAGCCAAGTGCTTTAGCGCCCCCGTAGAACCTTCACTTGCTGATGGTTAATGACCAGTGCTCTAAGCAAATGGAACCTTAGACCTAAATTTGAAAGGGGCTCCTAGAGGCGGTGCAAAGCTAGACCACAGAGGAAGAGGCCCAGTGTTTTGGTTAGGAGGAGTCATGGGCAGAGCAGGGAAGGTTACTTAGCCTGGAGCTGAGCGGGAAAGCCAGCAGTTGGTAGGAAATATTGCACTGGAGTCTTCTATTCTGCGTGGCTTTCCTGCTCAGCCTGCGTCATGGCTGGGATGGATAGTTTGCTGGAGTGGCTCAGGGAGGCTGCGAGAAACAAAGGGCCTACCTGGCTGGAGTCTCAGGTCCGGGCATTGCTGGACGATCAGGTTCCGGATCCGGTTGAGGAGCAGCCTGGTCGGAGGAAGAGGTCCACTAGGCGTTCCAGGCCTCCTGCTTGTCTGAGTCCCGAGGTGAGCTGACGTCCTGCTGGGGGGAAGAAACCTGGTTCAGGGTCTGGAGGGAGCCAAGCTGGTCCGGTGGTGTTCCTGGGTGCGGCATCAGATGCTGGGCCTGCGGCGGTGACATCATCGGAGGCGGGGAGCGGCGGAAAACCGGAGCTGAGAGCCATCTCTGTCCCTGCTTCCAAGCAGGGTAAAGTCAGTAAGAAAGTGGCTCACGGCCCTAGTGGGTCTGATGTGGATGGTGATGGGAGCATTGCGCAGCGGGTAGTTGAGGATATGGGTGGGCCTTCCTTTTCCTTTGGGGGGGTGGTTGAAGATAGTGGCAGAGAGGGGGAGGGGAGGTGGCCTGAGGCGCAGGAATTGTTGAGTGGGTTGGAGGTTGTTAATGATCAATCCGGCCAGGCTTTTGCAGGCCCTGGGCCTAGTGGGGGTGGTGTTTCTGGGGAGGGTGGATCTGTACTCACTGTTAAGCATCATGGGGTTTTAGTAGATATGGAGTATGGGTCTGATGAGGAAGATGAGGAATTTGAGCTCGATACAGGTGTAGTTGATCTGTATTTGAACTCCTCAGAGGAGGAATTTGTCCCCCCTTCCCCTGGGGTCAGGGTTAAGTCTGTTGAGTGTTTTGGTGGGTCTAGTGTTAAACCTTATGCTGGTAGTGTTCATGGTGCGTGCAGCCCCCCTCCCAGGGTCACTGTTGCTGCAAGGATGGTTGCGGGTGATGAAGTGGGTGACTCAAATGTCAGTTTTTCTTTTGCAGACACTAGTTCCGCAGGGCAACAGCCAGGACCTCAGCCTTGTCCATCCACAGTGGCAGATGTTTTTGACGGCCTTGAGGAGGATTTCTCTGGCCTTCACGGCTCCTGGACGGACTCTATTCATTTGGAACCTGATGACAACATGCAGCAGGAAGTTCGTCCTGTTAGTGGAAGCCAGGTGAGGCGGGGGTTACGGCCAGGGTGGTTGAGTTGGCCAGTGTGAGGGGTGGTGCCAGGGTGGCTACGGCATGCACTTGCGGTACTAAGGGGGGGGGCAATCGGCCATCCAGGCCTGGGGAAGGTGTTAGTATG
Source organism: Bombina bombina (assembly GCF_027579735.1). NCBI lineage: Eukaryota > Metazoa > Chordata > Amphibia > Anura > Bombinatoridae > Bombina > Bombina bombina. Next base: position 211,009,164 of record NC_069505.1, read on the forward strand.
GGGAGGAGTAGAGCACGGAGACGGCCTATGGCAGAGGTCAGATGGCCTGGTGGAGATGAATATGGAGCTCCCAAGAGAGGTAGGGGAGGGTTTACGGCTAGGGGTGCCAGCCTGATTAAAGGGGGGAGAGGTGTTATACAAGGGGACATGTACTCACGTGATACTGTTTTTCAGGAACAACTATGGCAGTCGGACCAGCAGGTACGGTCGGCTGTCAGGATACCAGAAAGGGGTGGAAGGATTACGGAGCAGTGCATCGGCGGGCTCCAGGCAGCGCTTGTCAGCTTCCCAAGTGGTCAGCATTCAGCGGAGACTTCAGCAGGTGAGACTAGGTTACCTAATGTACAAGGGAGGGATGTAGGACAGAATTGTGTTCAGGGTATTAACAGTGATTCGGTGACTGGAAGAGTTGTGGCTGGTTTAAGGTATTTACTGTCGAAGTTAGAGGGGGTTTCCCCTGCTGCCGGGGCTTCCGTCGAGAGGTCGTGGTTACCTGTGGCCAGTGCGCCGAGCGTTCCGGATTTAGGGAAGATAGAAGTTTGTGGGGTACCGGTCCCGGGGACCAAGGAAGGTGTGGTCCCTGTGGCAGTTACCAGCGCTGGGCTGTCTGGGGAGCCGCTTAGCTCCGGACTTAAGCCGGTGGATGGGGCAGAATTGAGGGTGGCTGACACGGCGATGTCGCGCTTGTGCCTCTGCTCCATCGGGCCTTTGGGCATGCATTTGACTGCTGAAGTGAAGGAAAAAATATATAAGAGGGAATTTATAGAGTTGTTCTCCCTTCTCCCTCTTGAGCAGTCTTTTGAGATTCCTGAGGATTCCAAAAAGGACGTTGCTAAGAAGGAAGAAGAAGAGAGGAAAAAACGCTATAGAAAATTGCCAAAAACCTTTACGAATTGGTTCCAGGCGTTTGTCATCTATGCAAGTGTTTTTTGGGTAGGTTCTCAGATCAGGGTGGGGCTTTGTTTTGTTACCTGGATGAGGTAGCAGCTGCTCAGAGGACCTATGGGGGTATGGCGTGGTGGTCCTATGATGAGCAGTTCCGGCAGCGCCTGTCAGTCAAACCGGATATGAGGTGGGATGAGCGGGACATGTGTTTATGGCTCAAGATAATGACACCTCTGAGAGCCGCCCAGTCCTTTCGGTCAGGAGCTGGTGTCTCTTCCAGCACTGGGTCTCTGGCGTCCATTAAGAAGGGATATTGCTTTGCATACAATGATAAATTCTGTAAATGGGGAGCCGCTTGTAGGTTTAAACACGAGTGCTCTGGGTGTGGGGGATCTCACCCCTATGTTAAGTGTTTCAGAAAGGGTAAGTCAGGAGGTTCCAGTGACGCGTCTGAAAAAGGGGGTGACTCCGGTGAAACTAGGCGCGATGGAACCGTGGCTTGCCCTGTAAGCTAGGCGTCAGGGTTGTCGTGAGGAAGCGGCATTGATATGGCATGGCTTCCAGTTTGGTTTTGTGATTCCGTCACAAGGGGGGTGCGGGGTTTTTCGAGGGAATTTGAAATCTGCTCACTTGTGACCTGGCGTGGTCTTGGAAAAACTGGGGAAAGAAGTGTCTTTGGGGAGCATGGCAGGTCCATTTGACAGGCCTCCTATTGCAGATTTGAGGGTATCCCCCCTTGGGGTGGTTCCAAAACGTGAGAGTGGAAAGTTCAGGTTAATCAATCATTTATCTTTCCCTAAAGGGGGATCGGTTAATGATGGTATTCCTCAGGAGTTGTCCTCGGTCAAATATGCATTTTTCGGTCAGGTGGTTAGTTTGGTGCGGGAGACTGGTCCCTCCGCATTGTTGGCAAAAATTGACATTGAGGCGGCTTTTAGGCTATTGCCCGTTCACCTGTCCTCGCACCATTTGTTGGGTTGTCGTGTTGATGATTTTTACTACGTGGACCTGTGCTTGCCAATGGGTTGCTCCATCACATGTTCACTCTTTGAGAAATTTAGCACATTTCTTGAATGGGTCATTGCAGAACGGTCGGGCCTGTCATCACTGGTTCATTACCTTGATGATTTCTTGTTGGTGGGTATGGCTGGTTTGGGGGCTTGTAAGCTTTTGAGGGATGTATGCTATCAGGTGGCATTTGAATTTGGTGTGCCCATTGCGCTTGAAAAATCTGAGGGCCCTGTTACGTCACTAGAATTTTTGGGCATTACCATTGATTCTGTGAACATGGAATGTAGGCTTCCCAGGGACAAGGTTATTGACCTGTTGGAAGTCATTGAACACTTTTTGTGGGCAAAGAAGGTTATGCTAAGAGAGATGCAATCTTTGGTGGGCAAGTTTAACTTTGCGTGCAGAATTATCCCGATGGGGAGGGTTTTCTGCAGAAGGTTATCCTTGGCTACTGCTGGGGTTGTTAAACCGCATAATTTTATTCGGCTCACCAAGGAGTTGAAAGATGATTTGCACGTGTGGAAGCGTTTTTTGCTGGGTTTTAATAGCGCAACTTTAATTTAAGCAGTTAGACTGTCCAATGAAGAACTTGGACTTGTGACAGATTCGGCAGGCGGTTGCAGTTTTGGTGCTTACTTTAGGGGCCATTGGTGTGCTGCTAAGTGGCCTTCTGAATGGATTTCGTTGGGTTTGGTTAAAAACCTGGTGTTCTTAGAGTTATTTCCAATCGTGGTTGCCTTGTTTGTTTGGGAAGGGGACTTGCGCAATAAGTCAGTGGTATTTTATTCGGACAATATTGGGGTTGTGTATGCGTTGAATACATTAACAGCGACATCCTTGCCTGTATTGAGATTGTTGCGAGTGTTGGTCTTAAAATGTTTGCAGCTGAATGTTTGCATTAAGGCTAAGTACATTCTGGGTGTTTGTAATTCTATAGCAGACTCTTTATCTCGCTTTCAGTGGCAGCGATTTCGGGATTTGGTCCCTCACGCAAACATAGAGGGTTGCCCATGCCCAAGTTACCTGTGGTGTCTTGGTATGGAGGTTTGGCTGGACTGGTAAAGGCTTCTCTTGCTCCAGGTACCTGGGTGGCTTACTCTAGAGTGTGGTGGGAGTGGGAAATCAGATTGTCTTCCAGAACAGGAGGGGAAGGTGTATCGGACCTTACTGTTTTTTTGTTGGAATGGATGTTGGAATGGGGTGCTTTGAAGTTGTCGCATTCTGCAATGGACAGGCGATTGGCAGCCTTGGCTTTTCGTTTTAAGCTATTAGGTTTGCGGGATATTACAAAAGGTTTTTGTGTGCGACAAGTCTTGAAAGGTTTGAAGAGGGGTGTGGTTGGTCCCATTTTTTAGCGTCTGTGCCCAATTACCTTTTCGCTGCTCAGCAGTATACTTAAGGTATTGGGGGTTGTATGTGTATCGGAGTTTGAGACTTGCTTGTTCCGTTTGGCTTTTGTTTTTGCCTTTTTTGGGGCATTTAGGATATCTGAATTAGTAAAAAATTGGCCTCAATGGGAGGTTTGGCGTTGGCGTATGTGTCATTCTTTGATTCTAAGGTTGAGATATTTTTGAGACAAAGCAAAATGGACCAGGTGGGACGGGGTAGAACGATAGTCCTTTTTCCCAATGGTTTGGAGGTTTGTCCTTGGCTGTGTCTAAGGAATTATTTGGGTGTATGGCCCCTGGTTGGGGGCTCATTGTTGGTTCACCAAGATGGACGGCCGTTGTCGCAGTTTCAGTTTCGGGCAGTTTTAAATAAATCATTGCTG